>NC_057419.1:15996890-16252173 GCF_019320065.1 Cervus canadensis
GAGAAGGCGAGGGTGGGATGTTCTGAGAGAACAGCATTGAAACAAGTATACTATCAAGGGTGAAACAGATCACCAGCCCAGGTTGGATGCATAAGACAAGTGCTCGGGCCTGGTGCACTGGGAAGACCCAGAGGGATGGGATGGAGAGGGAGGTGGGAGGGGGGATCGGGATGGGGAACACATGTAAATCCATGGCTAATTCATGTCAATGTATGGCAAAAAACCACTACAATATTGTAAAGTAATTAGCCTCCAACTAACAAAAATAAATGGAAAAATAAAAAAATAAAATAAAAAATGTCAGAGGAATGAAAAAAAATCCTACAGGTACTGTAAAACAAAAAAACTACTAGAAAAAATAAATTAATCAAGGTGCAAGAATATGTACCTATGTACCAGAAATCTATTGGTTAGGACCCTGCCCTTCCACTGCAGGGGGAAAGGTTTGATCCCTGTTCAGGGGACTAAGATCATGCATGCCATGGTAAATGGTCAAAAAAATAAAAAAAAAAAAGAGAGAGAGAGAGATCATACAGCATTGGCTTCCCTGGTGGCTCAGACAGCAAAGAATTCACCTGCAATCCAAGAGATCTAGGTTTGATCCCTGGATCGGGAAGATCCCCCAGAGAAAGAAATGGCAACCCACTCCAGTATTCTTGCCTGGAGAATTCCATGGACAGAGGAACCTGGTGGGCTACAGTCCATGGGGTCACAAAGAGTCAGACCCAACTGAGTGACTAACACTTTCACAAGAATATATGCTTATCCTGTATGATACCAGCAAATGAAAAATAAAAATTTAACAGAATACTAAAAACAAACAATAAATGCGAGAGAGGGTGTGGAAAAAAGTGAACCCTACTACACTGTTGGTGGCAATGTAAACTGGTACAGCCACTATGGAAAACAGTATGGAGATTCCTTAAAAAACTAAAATAGAGCTACTATACAATCCAGCAACCCCACTCCTGGGCACATATCCAGAGAAAACTGTACTTTGAAAAGATACATGCACCCCAGTGTTCATTGCAGCACTATTCACAATAGCCAAGACATGGAAGCAACCTAAATGTCCACTGACAGATAAAGAAGATGTGCTACATAAATATGATGGAGTATTACTCAGCCAAAAAAAATAATGGAATAATGCCATTTGCAGCAACATGGATGGACCTATAGATTATCATACTAAGTGAAGTAAGTCAGATAAAGACAAACATCATGTGATAGTACCTATATGTGAAATCTAAAAAATGATACAAGTGAATTTATATACAAAGCAGAAACAGACTTATAGACTACAAAAACAAATTTATGGTTACCAAAGGGGAAAGGTAGGGGAAAGGAATAAATTAGGAGTTTGGGATTAACAGAGACTCACTACTATGTATAAAATAATCTACAAGGACCTACTGTATATAGCACAAGGAACTATACTCAATATTTTGTAATAACCTATATGGGAAAAAAATCTGAAGAAGAATGAATTATATGTATACCTAAATCACTGCTGTACGCCTGAAACTAATACAAAATTGTAAATAACTATGCCAATAAACACAAAATTTTTTTTAAAAATTTTAAGCACTAGTGTGAAGACAAAATGAATATGAAATAGTTGAACACCTGGCACACTAAACTACAAGTGCCTCTATAAATGGTCACTGTTATCATCGTGGGCTAAACCCAGTAACTTTTGATATTTGGCTCCCAAACTGAGACTCATGGTGATATGTCATCTATGAACAAGCCAATAAGGGCTCTCAAATAATGGAATCATTTAAGAGTTCACTTGACTTATAAACAAGAGCCATGGATCACGTACATGGAAGCCCTTTTTGGTTACCATTGCTTTGTAATCATGGTATAATCAAATGGTCTCAGAAATCCCTCAGGCTATAGATTACTTCCCGGATGCTAAGAACCTTCTAATGACAAATGCTAAATGAATTTGTGGTAAACGTTGCAACGATATTCTATGGAACAGTTTTCCAGCCAAGGAAATCTTTTGGCTTTAGCTTTCTAGACAGCTATCATCTGGCCGTCCTTCCCAGCATTAACTAATCACCAGTGAAAAATACAAATGTCATTCACAAATCATATCAAAGAAAGGAACAGCTGGAATCAAATTCAAGGGACTGTATCATTTTATCATCTTGACATTAATCATTCTACATGGATAGCCCAGGCAATCTGGAGCAAAGAGTAATTTATATTGCAATATAAACATTAACCATTCAGGCCTGGGAGGCTCTCTTCCTTCTCCCCTCCCCCCACCCCCCAATTCCAGAGGGCCCCTAGAGACTCAAGTTCAAGGATTACAAGAAAATGGGTGTTTTAACTTTTTTCTTTGACTGTGCTGCACAGTACGTGAGATCTTAGTTCCCCATCCAGGGACCAAACCTGCACCCCCTGCATTGAAAGCACAGAGTCCTAACCACTGGACCACCAGGGAAGTCTCTGAGACTGTTTTATGAAACATTATTTATTAAGTAGCCATGAAAGCTGGAAAAAAAAATCCCAATATATACAAGGCTGCATGTCTGACCATTTAGGTTAGGGGTCACCAAACTACATCCTACAAGTCAAATTTGGCCCCATGCCTAGATATCTATGACTTGTGCACTCAGAATGATTTTTATATTTTTAAATGGGTGGAAAAAATTTAAAGAGTAACATTTGGTGATATGTTATACCAAATGTTAATGAAAATTATATGAAATTCCAATTTCAGCATTTACAAGAAAGCTTTATTGCAACACAGCCATGCCCAATACTTTGGCCACCTGATGTGATGAGCCAACTCACTGGAAAAGACCCCAATGCTGGGTAAGATTGAAGGCAAGAGGAGAAGGGGGCGACAGAGGATGAGATGGTTGGATGGCATCACTGACTTAACAAACCTGAGTTTGAGCAAACTCTGGGAGATGGTGAAGGACAGGGAAGCCTGGTGTGCTGCAGTCCATGGTGTCACAAAGAGTCGGACACCACTTAGCAACTGAACAGCAACAACATGCCCATTTGCCGACATAATGTCTGTGGCTACTCTCCTATTATCATGGCAGAGATGAGCAATTTCAGCAGAAACCATATGGTTCACAAGTCCTAAACTATTATCTAGCCTTTTATAGAAGAATGTTTCCCACTCTGATCTAGGGACTCAACACTGTTTTTTTCTATGCAATAATTATAAACTTTACTAAATATCTGTTGGGTTCACCTGCTTTCCCAACTCACCCAGTCAATATGTCTGCTACTTCCACGGGAGTTTTCCCATTGGCATCTATACCTCAGGGGGACCTCCTCACAATGAACTCTTCAGGTATTCATTTATCAAACAGCCATGGAGCACTGTGTTGGCTATTCCCCAGGCACTGTGCTAGGGTCTGCCCAAGGAAAACCAAGTCCTGGCTCCTGTGGAGAGCATACATACCAGGATAGATGATCAACAGCCAAACAAGTAAATGGAAGAGTAACTTCAGATAGTGGTAAGCATTACAGAGAAAATACAAGTGGACATTTGCCAAGGAGTGGGAGAGGCTGGCTAATGTCAACTAGCAGTCAGGAATGGCATCCATGAGTCATGTGCAATGTGGACTGCCCATGGACATGGACTTGGAAATGTCAAGTGGACAGTATGAAGCTCAGAGACATTAAAGCGAGAGATAGAAAACTGGAAGTCATAAGTCCATAAGGAGAAATTTAAATCACTGCTTATCATAGAGAATGAGGGAAATGTGGTACCCAAGGAAACCAAAGGAAGTGATGGTTAAAACCAAGGAAAGGATTCTGATGAGGCAAATCTCAGAGGCAGATCTATAAGGGACAAGTCAAGCACTAGCCTGATTCAGACTTCAGAGTCTGACAGACCCCAGTGCAAGTGGTCCAGAGGCACAGTGGAGAAAAGAAGTCCCATCAATGTAGAGTCAAGAAGAACATCTCATTTCCTCCTTTTCCTGGGATGGGAACACAGAAGTCCTGAATTAGTTCCAACACTGAATTAAGGGACTGCCCAGGTGGTGGCTGAGACAGTAAAGAATCTGCCTGCAATGCAGGAGACCCAAGTCCAAACCCTGGTTTGGGAAGATCTTCTGGAGAAGGGAATGGCAACCCACTCCAGTATTCTTGCCTGGAGAATCCCATGGACAGAGGAGCCTGGTGGGCCACAGTCCATGGGTTCACCAAGAGTCAGACGTGGCTAGCGATTAACACTTTCACTTTGACTTCACTGAATCAAGGGCAGGAGCTAAAGATCCGGTTGGCTGGTTGATGGGTGGGAGAAGCAACAATGGAAGGACTCATAATAAAGGTGGGAAGCAATAGGCCTTGCTGAAGAGTGATAGATTATTAAACCTGTCAAGTCATATATGACTGCTAATCTGTCTATCCCACTGGAAACAGTTCAATTTTCCAGAAGCAGTAGGGCAGAAAATATAGCTGTCCACCAAAAATTCTTACATGTTCTCCTTAATACAGAGTTGTCAGTAGGAAATGGCCATGCAGCTAAGGGCTGCCTCTCCCAGCCTCCCTTGAAGGGAGGAGTCATCAGGCGTCTGAGATCTGGGCAAGGGATATGAGCAGAAGCAACGTGCCCCATTCCTAGGCCTGGCTTACATATCTTCTACATGGAATTCCTCCATGGGCTCTTGCCCTTCTAGCTGGCTGGAATCATGATGACCCCCATATCTAGAGCAACCTTGGAAGTTTTAGCTTAAAAGTGGCAGAATTTCCATCACGCTGGGGGCCTGAATGACTGTGGAGGAGGGAGAGACATTCTGACAACCTTTTTGCTTACCCAGTACTGTTTCATGATCAACAAATGGATTTCTAAGTCAGAGAAAGACAAATACAATTTCACTTACATGTGGACTCTAAACAAATGATACAAAGGAAATTATTTACAAAAAAAAAGAACGACTCACAGACATAGAAAACAAACTTATGGTTACCAAACGGGAAAAAGGGGTAGGTGGGATAAATTTAGAGTTTGGGATTAACAGATACATAGTTCTATGTATAAAGCAGATAATCAGCAAGGACCTACTGGACAACACAAGGAACTCTATTCTATATTCTGTAATAACCTACATGGGAATAGAATCTGAAAAAGAAGAGATATATGTATTAATATAATTGAACCACTCTGCTGTACATGTGAAGCTAAAACACCATTGTAAACCAACTATACTCCAATATAAAATAAAAATTTAATCTAAAAAACTAAAAGAAATTGACTTTTGTTATGTAAGAGCCAATATACATTTTTGTCACCTTTCATTAATAGCAGTTAATCTACCTTAACACAAACCTGAACTCCTTATGAGGTAACATACTCTAGGGTAACTGTGTGGGCCACACAAACATCTATTGGCCACCCCTAGCTGGCTGGCAAATTGCAGGTGACCACCTCAGAAAAGGGTCTTCCTATAACATTTGCCATATGTTATCGGTTAGAAGCAAGTCACTAGGGCAGCCCATACTCAAGAGAAGGGGGTTACACGGGACATGAGTATAACATAGTGAGGATCACTGGGAGTCATATTAGAGATAGCCTGTCACACTGAGTAACAATAAAATTTAAGTCCCTCTCTCTCTCTTTATGATACAGTAATTGCCTTATGGTAGAGGGACGACTGAAGCGACTTAGCAGCAGCAGTAGCAGCAGAGGAATCAGCAGAGAGTGACCGTGAACAAGACACTGGAGGATGGGGAGTACTTCCACAGGACGAGGTCCTAGCAGAAGGATGACACTACCACAGGACATAGATTTTTTTGTTCAGATCATCAACAAACTCTTCTGCTGCTGAAACTTGAGATTCAACATGACCTTCTCAATGCTTCTCCTCTTTACTTTGCCCAAACGACCTCGTGAAACAAGCAAAATGGTGAGGCTCCAGGTGGAACCATGTCAAGGTCAACATGTGTCATTAAGTTGGGATGCCTAATTTTTATAGTTGTTTTTTTCCCATCTATGTGCTTTTCACAAACAATTAAATGAGGGGCAGGAGGAGAAGGGGGCGACAGGGGATGAGATGGTTGGATGGCATCACTGACTCGATGGACATGAGTGTGAGCAAACTCCAGGAGACAGTCAAGGACAGGGAAGCCTGGTGTGCTGCAATCCATGAGGTCACAAAGTGTCAGATGCGAATGAGCAACAAAGTAACTTAATAAAACAAACATTCAAATCCTAAGAATCATCTCCTTTGGAGCCAAAGGCAGGAGACCCAGAGCATCTGGCACCATTGCTTTCTTCATGATTCCAACAACTAACCTCTTTGGGTTGTTGATTTCAATTTTTGGTGTTAAAAAGGTCTAACTAGGCTAAACCATGAGTGGGAGATGAATAACTGAAATGCATTATCTGTAAATTTTTTAGCAAAGCCCAGAAGCCATTCTCCAATACCAGTATTTTTAAGGATCAAGTGAGACAAATGTGAACAGTAGAGTGTTACACTGACTTACAAAAGTTCCTCAGATGAAAACTTGCAAGGAAGTCTGATCTATAAAACAGAGAAACCCAGAGACATCTGATTACAATTTAGGTGGAGCATGGAGAACTCCATCTGCCACACTCCCCTTTCCTTCCCTCCACGGGGCACTGAAGATGTACCATGGAGCAGATTTGAAAACCATGGGGCTCCCCAACTGGACAGCACTGTGTCTTCATCTTTGGGAGCATTTCTTCTCCAAGGTAAACTTGGTCTGCTTCTTCACCCCTGGAAACCCTGGAAGGCAGGCACTTGTCATGTAACACCTAGAAATTGTGTTTGGAGAAGCATATTTTGGCAGAAGAGCTTCCCTGGTGGCTCAGAGGTAAAGAATCCATCTGCCAATGCAGGAGACCTGGGTTCAATCCCCGAGTTGGGAAGATCCCCTGGAAAATGAATTGGCAACCCACTCCAGTATTCTTGCCTGGGAAACTCCATGGACAGAGGAGCCTGGCAGGCTACAGTTCATGGGGTCGCAAAAGAGTCAGACACAACTGAACAAGTAAACAACTTTGGAAGAGGCTGGATGTTTTGGTGCTAAGAGGTTGCCCACCCTGAGCCCCAAAGAAAATGAGAGCGGGGACTTCCTTAACCTCGAAGAGGGCTGAACTCAGTGAAGAAAGAATAATTTTAAGGGAGGCTCTGGAAAACACCATTCAAAATCACTTCTGACCCAGCTTTAGAAGTATTTGTCTCTATTTCTCAAGATCCACTCTCAGAATCTACAAAAAGCACATCAAATTAAAAAATTCAAATACGTGTAAATCTATGGCTGATTCATATCAATGTATGACAATAAATAAATAAATAAATAAATAATAAATAAAATTTAAAAAAAAGAAACTATAGAAAGCTACTCTGTTTGGATTTCTATAATGTTGTGTCAGCAAAGCCTCCATCAATCCAAATTTTTCCCTTTCTTTGAATTCACTGTAAATTTAAATTTATGTACATTAAAAAGCCCATGAAGACTTCATATAATTATCATATCTTGTGCATATGCCCCAACTTCAGAAAAAACCATTTGGACAAAAATTCATGGAATCTTTATATACAATCTTTGCTTATTTGTCATACATTTTTTTTTGCTGCATTAATGGTAATGATTATAAATTCTTGACAATGTCAAATTAAGCATTATTCAATACAAGAACTTTTCCAAAGAAAAGAACTTTCACAGCAGAGCTGAACTCAAACATTCATCTGCTCTTTTTCTTCCAGTTAATGATATTGACATTTTACTATATTAGTTCATTAGAGCATGAAACTTCCTGTCTTGTTTTTGAAAAGCTATTTTAGTACTTCATATAAAAGAAACTCTATACCACTGGGACATAGCAAATGCAATGAAATCATCAACCACTCAGTGGGAAAGAAACCACTGCAAGCCACTAATCATTATTTTAAATGGAGCACATTTTAGACCTCTCACTTCGTAGAGGCAGTCCACACTTTTTACTACAATAGGTTCCTCACCATGTCTCTAAACATTAGGGTGGTGAAAAGTAGATCTTTTTTAAACTCTTGCCCAGGTCCTGCAAATTCACCATGTTACCTAAAACCTATTCTTGAACTAATTGGTTTGTAAGTAGTCTCTCCCAGCTCAGCCATCAACTTTTAGAATGCGAAAGCCACCTCTTCTGTTGATTCCACATCTCTGATACCCATACACAGTGGTTAAGGCATTTGGGGAGCTTGATAGATATTTCAGGACTGAAATAACATCATGTCACTACATTGACAACCACATGGTAAGCCAATGTCCTGATTACTGCTGCATTCCAAACCATCCCAAACCTGGTGCCATAAAATGATCATTTCATTATGTTCACAGCTCTGTGGGCCAGGACTTTGGAAAGGGTAGAGAGGGTGGCTTGTCCCTGCTCTACAACATCTAGGGCCTCAGATGGAGGCAACCCAACAACAAAGGCTGGAATCATTTGCAGGCTCATTCATTCACATACTGGGTGGTCGATTTTGAATAGGACCAGAATACTACATATGATCTCTCTGTGGCTGCTTGTGCTTCCTCACAGCATGGTGTCTGGGTTCCAAGAGTAAAAATCCCCCAATAACCAGGCTTGGAAATCACTACAGTCACAAGTTCAATGAGGTTCAAACCATGAAGGGCCTCAGGCACATGACAGGAGCCATCTGGACATTCTTCAAACAGCTGCCTCCTTGGCCAGCTTTCAGGCCTGAGGTTGTGCCCAGCAATGCCATCTGCCCTCAGATACAGGACGAATATTAGGAAGAATCCATGCAGGCTTAGAAGTGGACTTGGACATTTCAGCAGAGAATTCCTAGGTCTTGTGTACAGGACATGTGGTCCAAAGTAGGGACAGGGGCCACATTCACTTAGCCCAACAGAACCCTGGACTTGAGGAGTAGTATAGACAGAGGAGGACTCTTATAAAACGAGGTCCAGAACTGGGGTCTAGGGAGACACACTAAGGGGTATGAAGTGGAAGCATTATTCTAACTCAACCACTTAGAAAAGGCATCACGGACAAGAGGAGATCTGTACAGCTTTTTCAAAGAAGTCATTTGTCTGCAAGTATAGCTGTTGGTGGGCTTCCCTGGTGGCTGAGTGGTAATGAATCCATCTGCCAAGGAAGGAGATGCACAATCAACCCAAGTCAGGAAGATCCCCTAGAGGAAGAAATGGCAACCCACTCCAGTATTCTTGCCCGGAGAATTCCAAGGACAGAGGAGCCTGGTGAGCTACAATCCATGGGGTCGCAAAGAGTCAGATAAGACTGAGTGACTAAACAACAACAACAATAGCTGATGTGGATTTTGCTATTGTTATTATTCAGGTTAAATGGTAGACAGAAAACCAATTAGTTGACTAAATATTTTTCTTTTATACAGGCTTTGGTGCAATGTAGGAATCACAACTTCAAACACAAATGGTCATCACATGGGGCCTGGATTTGAATTGTAAACCTGAGCTCTCTTCTGGGCTCCCATTACCATCCAAACGTGCAACTTTATGAAGGCAAATTAACCTCTCTGAGTCTAGAAAGAGCTTATAAGCCTTGTGCCAGATGTGCAAACCTATAAGCAAACAGACTTAAAATTCTTGAGCAGAAGGTATCACATAAATGGACTGAAAAACCACCAAATTGCTCATTGCTCAAAAGGAAATGAGCATCATAAAAGAAAGTGAAATGAAATGAAATACAGAACAAAATAAAAGCTTAGACTTTATTAACTGCCCTTAATGTTAAGGTGTGGCGTTTGCAAATGTTTTCTGTAAAGTGACAAAAAGAAATATTTTTGGTTTTGCCAGCCATATAGTCTCTGTCACAACTACTCAGTGCTGTCACTGTAGTGCACAAATAGCCCTAGACAATATGTAAACAGATGAGCATGGCAGTGTTCCAATAAAACTTTATTTACAGATATAAGCAGAGGGCCAGATTTTACCTAAAGCCTGTAGGATTTTGCCAACTCCTCCTCTATGTTAACAATATATGGGGACTTTCCTGGTAGTCCAGTAGTTAAGAATCTGCCTGCCAATGCAGGGGACACAGGTACCATCCCTGGTCTGGGAAGATCCCACATGCTGAGGGGAAACTAAGCCTGTGCACCACAACTGCTGAGCCCTTAACTACTGAAGCCTGCACGCTCTAGACCCCACACACCACAGCTAGAGAGTAGCACCCACTTGCCACAACCAGAGAAAGCCTACAAAGAGCAATGAAGACCCAGAGCAGCCAAAAATTAATAAATTAATTATTTTTAATTTTAAATAAAAATAAAAATAAATAAATAATATCTGGGGTCATTCCATTCTATTAAGCAGCATGAACACTTTCAAACATTATATTAAAAATAAAACTAAGCAATATGACTAACCTTGACTACAACCTCTAGAATGTGCTGGAAGTAATCAGCAATGTTTTTTTGTTTGTTTGTTTGTTTGTTTTTTATTATTATTATTTTTTAGTAATCAGCAATGTTAATGGACACCTTTTCCTTTTTTTGTGAGATGGTCTGCTTTTAACTGAAACACAATTACCATCATCATTAGACACAGCCCAGGCCATTGGAATTCCATGCTCATTGAGTTTATCATACAGGAGAATTATAAAAGAGCAATATAAAAGGGGACATTTTTCTAAAAATAAAAGACTCCTTTTACTTCTAAGATTACTTTTCTTTGGACTGTTGCTTTTCCTAAAATAATTTCCATTTCAAAAGTAAGAATTATTGAAACTCTAAGGGCTTTAGATATGTTTTAAAACTAAAACTATGTAGTCATTGATCTCAAAAAGGTTGCAATCAATAAGAGAGAATATAAGAATGAGAAGTACCATGATACAAGATTGAGCAAAAAACAACCAAATGTAGAGTCATGGCTTCTCAAGGCATGAAGAGCCCTTAAAACCCATCTGGTGCAGCCTCTACCCTTGTGGACTGCATTCCTAAAAATAGGAGTTCTTAGTTCTTTGCAGGAGTACCATGTGCCAGGGATACTACTCAGGCAGGAAAATGCAATTCTTGGCAGGGAAACCAGGCATTTGCCAACGCATACGTGTTGAGCTGCCAGAGTTAGAACACAGGAGTCATGAGGGGCGAATGGCCCAGCCCTGGGAATGCAGAAGCTGGGTCAAGAAATACAAAACCACTTCTGGATCATGTCACCGATGGACTCGACACAGACACTCTCAGCCCCGGTTGAGACTGGCCCAGAAACTGCTCCAGGAAGAACACACAGTGGCAGCTCCAGGGGCTGGCCAGGGAGGGCAGGCAGGACTGACAATGAGTGACCATGACATGTCAGTACTGGGTCAGGCAGTTTGGTTGATTTCTTCATTTCCCTTGTGTGGCTGCTTGGTACAGATCAGCAGCTCATATTGAGAAAGTTCCTGTTTCAGAGCACCTAAAATCTAAAATCTGAAATCCCCCGACTATTACCAACTATGCAGAGACTAGGAAGCAATCATATCTCACACAACTTAAGGTTAAACTGTGCTCTGCCAATAGCACATTCCATCCTATTCAGTCTCATTTTCATCTTGTTATTCTGACTTACTGATTTTGAGCAGGTCGTTTCTCTGTGCTGTTGTATTTTCACCTTACAAAAATACAGGGAAAGCAATTTCCACCCACTTCCCAAGACTGTTGAGACAATGAACTCATGCCTATCAGGTGCTGTGGTAGGCAGCTGTTATTCTGCTGCCCAAACTTCACCTACTTGTATGAATTGTGTGTTGATTTTCTATATTCTATGGTGATTCAACATTTGGGGGTTGTTGGTCCCGGAAAGAGGGCTTCCCAGGTGGCTCAGTGGTAAAGAATCCACCTGCCAATGCAGGAGATGGGGGTTCAATCCCTACATTGGGAGATCCCCTGGAGTAGAAATGACAACCCACTTTAGTATTCTTGCCTGGGAAATCTCATGAACAGAGGAGCCTGGAGGGCTCCAGTCCACAGGTTCACAAAGAGTTGGAGATAACTGAACATGCACACATAATCCTGAAAGAATGTCTGTACCAAAGGTAATTCCAGCAAACCAACCAATGTACAGCCCATACCTGCCAACTGCCTCCTTGACTGAGCCACTATCCATGTCATGATCTGAGTGTTTATGCACTGCCTCCAAATTCAAATGTGAAATCCTAATCCCCAACCTGTTATTAGGAGCTGTGACCCTTGGGAAGTAATAAGGTCATGAGGGTGGGGCCCTCATGGATTGCATTAGTGCCCTTATAAAGAGATCCCCTAAGAGATCTCTATTCCCTCCCACCATGTGGGTATGCAACCCAGAAAAGGGCCCTAACCAGAATCTGACTGTACTGGCAACTATGATCTCAGACTTACAGCTTCCAGAACAGTGAGAAATTTCTGTTGTTTGTAAGCCACCTGGTCTAAGGGATCCTGTTACAGCACCTAGTTGGAACTAAGACAATCCCCCCACCCTAGTATCACCCCAGGGCCAGCTACTGAGCAACTAGAGGCGGTCCTTATATCCTGAAAGTCCCTGAAATTACTTAAACAAGCCCATCCCAAGTGTGTTTATTCTGCCTTGCCCCTTCTTGCTGTGAAAACCACAACTGAGGCTTTTTTCCATGGTTTTTCCTTAGCCTTCCACCTCCTAACCAGCTCTGGTCTTTCCCAGTGTGGCCCTCTGTGTTATAGCATGACTCATGTCTCTAAATATCTGTGAGTTTAAACTTTTTCCTTTGTGACAAGCATTTCTGTGCCTGTGTATCTTATTGTACTATCTGATTAAAACAAACCCCAACTGCATTTTCACACACTACCCTTCTCCAGCATCTGCATCCTGCATCCCTCTGGTACAGTGTATTGGCTGTCTATTGCTGCATTAAAAGTCCCACAAACTTGGCAGCAGAAAACAAACGCTATCATGGTTTCTTTGAGTCAAGAGTTTTAGCACAGTTTAGTTGAGTCCTCTGCTTCATGCCCTGCCCCAAGTCTGCAAGTGAGTGGCTGGCCAAGGTTGGGGCATCATCTGAAGGCTGGACTGGGAAAGGATGTGCTTCCAGGGTCACATGGTTGAGGGGAGGATTCAGTTCCTAGAGAGTGCTTAGACTAATGGCCTCTTTCTTTCAACCACTATTGGCTGGAGGTTGCCTTCAGTTCTCTGCCATATGGGCTCCTCCAACATGGCAGCTTGCTTCAAAGTGTAAAAGTTCAGAAGACAATAGAGAGGGTTTGAGAGCAAGAAAGAAATCACTGTCTTATGTAATATAGTCACAGAAATAACATACCATAACCTTTCCTTTATTCTATTGGTTAGAAGCGAGAAACCAGGCCCAACCTTGACTCAAGGGGACAAGAATACACAAAGGCACAAATACCAGAAGGCAAGGATGGCAAGGAGTCATTTCAGCAACTGCCTATTACAGGGATCATCTCTTTTTCCTTGGCCCACGAGTTCTGGGTAGGATTTCCATGATTCAGGTGTGGGGCATGTGATTAGACCTTGGCCAATCAGAATACTACATGTCCTAGGCTTTGTGATTACTGATTTATTTCAGGATAGGCACATCTCCCATTCAGCATCAACAAGATTCTGAAAAGGCACCGCTCACTCTTCCTCATGGGCTTGAACCTAAAACAATGCAAAAGTCTAGATCTGCTGTCACCATCTTGCTATCACATGCAGTTTAAGGTTGAACCAACATAAAGGAGATGGAGCCAAGAGACAGAAGGTTAGAAAAAAGGCAGCAAAGAGACTATTGGAAAGAGAAATAATTTAGTACGGCTAGAAACATTCATCTCACATTGCTGAAGCCAAAGGATGTACCTACGAATGTACAACTTGCCATCCTCAGCCCTTTTTAAAAGCTGAGCTAAACACAAGAGGCCCCTGGTCTTGGGTGAAAAAAGCACCAAATCTCCTGTTCAACAAATAAAAAAGAAATGTGCATTCCTTGGCCAAAGTAGACACAGAGTAAGGTATCTTATTTTCTAAAAATAAATTCCCATACAATCTTCTGAGGTGTTCGCCAGTTAATATTTAGGACTGAGGATTTAAAAATAATCAACATCCATGAAAAGCCATCTCTCCCCCTTTTTTCTTAATGCTTTTTTGACCGAAAGTGTTTCATAGACTGAACTCTCTAATGAGGGAATATTTACATGACATACCAGAGCAGATGTGACTCTCATTTTATGAAATCCAAACCCAGATGGTCTTTTCTTTCCATTGTCTTAGGTAATTTATATGAAAGCAGAACATGAAAAAAATTCAAATGTAATTTCTTTTCCACCATTTATACTTAATGGCCCTATAATCACTTTCATGGCCTCAGTTTCTCTGCCGAGTCTCCAGAGGGTCTGTGGATTAGTTCATGTCATAGAGGTGCTCTCTGGCAATTGGAAATGCCCAGCAAGAGTGGAAATGTCTGTTATCATAAAACATGCATTTCCAATTTAGGTTATTCCACCATGTGTCCTCCACAGAGAGTCCAAAATACTCTTCTAATTTGAATCAGCCCAGAGGGTATAAACTAAAAGAAAGACTCATGGATGGAAAAATAAAAAATAAAAAAGACTGACCCTGAACTCAACTTCTTTAAATGACTTTTCTTGGGGAACATTCTATTTCATTTGGTCATCTATGGGGAAATGGAAAAAAGGGCTGAAGGATGAAAGGGAAGAGAACACAAAAGCACTCCGAGAGGTGTCCAGGAATTTCTTTTAGCTTGAGAATTCCTGGAATATGACGTTGATGGGGTTGAATTTTTCCACTTGGCTTAATGACAGTTTCTGCCACCTTCCCAGACATTACCTTGACAACCCTATGTTCTTGAGAATTCGTTAGCAGGCTCTGAACAGAGTAATCACACCCATTTAGTTATCCTCTATTTAAAATTGTATTTGTACATGTTGGCTTCCAACACTCTGAAGGGCATTTGGAACTCTATGGGTTGCATGAAATTGGACTGTGTAATGTAGTATATTTTCCAGCACCTCATAAATTGTACTGTATTCATATATTCACAGTGTAGAGATATCTCGGATTCTCTTTGAAATTAAAAATTATTTTCCTCTCATTTCTCCTTGAATCCAACTGCCCACATTCCCAAGCATGTGAGTAATTGAGTGAGCAAGGGAGGACTGAATTCCCCCCTCCAGGGGTGATCAGATACATGGGCGGCTTTGGGGGGTGTAAGGAGCCAGGGCTTTGTGAGTCTGGACAGCTAAAGGTAGGTGCAAAGACAGAGGTGGAAGCAGCTAAAAGAACAGTAGTATCAGGACCTGGACACCTGGGGTCTAGAAATTTCCACAAGCCAAAAAGAGGATGTTTCTCTGAGCACAAAGTTCTCTGTGCAATTAACTTAGAGCATTTAGTGCTTTGTATTTTCCTCTTTGTGCTTCCAGTTTACCAGATTTGTGTGCAGCAGCTAAGAAGTAACAAGAAAGTTCTAAAAATTGACACATCATTACATTCTGAGTCCCTCCCAACACAGGGAGGTTTTATGACAGATGCTGCAAAGACCTGCCTGCCTCAACCGTGCTTGGAGGCTCAGGTCAGGGCCTCCATCATTTCACTTTAGTTTTTTCAGGAGATGGACCTTAAAGTATCTCACATTTCCTGTTCACCATGTCTGTCCTTCATACAGCACCTTGATTCCCCCGAGAGCATCCTGTCAGCAAGGATCAGTCAGTGGAAGCCAGTCCACCCTGCAGTCCTACAACTCCGTCCAGCTCTGAGCTCTCCCCACCTCAGACTCAACTATGAACATGGAGTTCCCAGAAACACTGATGGGAATGAAGATTATAAAGTCCAAACTGTTGAGTATACCCAGCATGGGGCTGCCTTTCCCATGTGCTCACAGGGCCACAGCCCAGGTCCCAGGGGCCCTGGGTCCACGCAAAGTGTATGAGGAAGCCAAGGTCAACGAGTGGATTTTTTTTAACTTTATTTTTTAATTGGAAAATTGCTTTACAATTTTGCGTTGGTTCCTGCCGTCCAACAATGTGAATGAGTCTTGAGTACATTCATATCCCGAGTAGACTCTTATGCTTTGTTGCCCTCAGTGAATTAGAAGCCAACTCTTCATGTCATTGGTGCAATGTCCATCCAAGAGGTCAGAAGTCTCTGCCCAACTGGGATTTAACCATGCATGACTAATACCCCACTTTTTCTAGATAGTGAGCTGCTGTTTCCATCTAGAGGTGCTGATGTCGCCACAGTGCCTTGGCTCACTCCCTGGTCCACTGTTAGACAGAAACTTACCTCTCCTAATCGAAGAAGAAATGAGGACATTTGGCGGTTGAATGATTTATATCTCAGAGGCAGCCTCACATATTTTTAGAGTTATATCAGTGACTAAAACCACACAGTAAATACCTCCAGATTCAGAGAACTCTTAATTTAAAAAAAAAAAAAACACACAAACCTTCAAATTCAAAGAAACCTCTTGGTCATTTCCATAAAACACAACTGATTTGAAGAACTAAATTACTCCAAAGACAGCCTTAATGAGGACCACCGCCTCCCCACCCTGAATGGAAATGGGTCCAAATTTTCAGATCTGATGAACAGAAAGGTATATTGTTTGATGATTTTCTATGCAAATAATGTCTCATCTATCTCAGCAGCCTGCCATTTCCACAGCAAACGCATTTGGGGAGTGAAACCATATTTTCCCCATTATAAATTTTTGTTTTAAATGAAGCCTCACTCCCTAAAAGAGAAGATAAGCATCTAATTTGAGAACCCTGGGAGTTTCAAGTTAGAATTTTGATCATGCAGCTAACTGCCGTCTCTGGCTGAAAATGTCTGGCCGTCCATACACAAAGGCACATTGCTCTCAGCTTGTCATGTTTTTAACTTTAATCTCTGCTATAAAAAAAATGGCATTGTTGGCCCTTGAAAAGCTTCAACTGTCAGAAGGAAATATAATAACCTCTCCTGCATAGAGGCCAGGTGTCCTGCAGTAACAAGCCTGGTGACAGAGGGGTGAGCCATCTCTGATGGCTACGCATTGGGGATCTCGCCGGGTTGCAGTCAGATGCTGAGAACCCTGGGCTGAGGGACACTGGGCCAACCACACTCTCTCACACAATGAGCTGTGCTGGGCAGGGCGAAGGGGAGGGACTGCTGGGAGGCTTGGGAAATACAATAAGCTTGATCTCTCATGTGGGAAAATCCATGGTGTTTAATAGCTTCATAAAGTGGCGTGCTTTTGTCTCTGTATATAAAGTCCCCAGTAAATTCTTACATTACCAACACTATAAAATGCAGCAACAGAAATGTTGAGCTGTGCTATGTGATCCCCAGTGGCAAAGGTTAGGAGGAACCCAAATTCATAATGACTTCCAAGAAAATACTATTAGAGTGTAATTTAAGCAGGCTTTGCAGCCATAATTTTCAGCGCGATGTGGAACGTGCTTTCGTGACGTACACACCCCCACCATAATGGTAATGCTTCCCAAGGAAAATTGACAAGAATACAAAAGATGAAAGGTCAGGAGGGAAACGAGGAGTGGAATCATGGCGACAACTGGCTCTGCCGCACAAGTTCAGGGAGAGAAACCACATGTTGTTAGATGCGATTCCATGATAACGTGGAATGGTCCTCTCTCCCTTCTGTCAAGACATTGGTTTCTGCAGAACTGTAATTTTGGTGTGTACCTCGAGCCATGATTTAAGGCTGAGACAGGCATTTCCATTTAATCCTCAAGGCTATCACTCACACTGGACACTTATCTTGATAGGGAGCCCTGCTTGTCAGTCAGAGTTAGATGAACGTGGTCATCTGGATTTTTCCCCGAGACTGTCTTCAATGCATGAGCATGTGTTAACTTTGCTGTGTGCTAGGGATCTTCAGTGAGGAACGGAGCACAGACTAGGGATACGTGCATGAGAAACTCAGAGAGAATCCTCTACTACCCACTAATTTGGGTAGTGAGGTATTATGTTTATTTTAATATAATATAATTTATATATTAATATATATATATATAGGATTAATATAGGATTAACCTAAGTGCATCGATTTTCTATAATGAACTTCCCTGGTGGGACAGCAGATAAGAATCAGCCTGCCAACGCTGGGGACAGTGTTTGATCCCTGCTCTGGGAAGAAGCCCGTGGGACACAACTACTGAGCCCAAGCACCCTAGAGCCCTCGCTCTGCAACAAGAGAAGCGACTGCAATAAGAAGCTGAAGCATCACAAGGAAGAGTAGCCCCTGCTCACTGCAACTAGAGAAAGCCCAGGTGCAGCAATGAAGGCACAGCACAGTCAAAAATAAAATTTTTAAAAAGAAATATTAAAAATAAATAGGTAAAATTAACTGCAATAACATAGTTTATTTAACCCAATATATAAAAATATTATAACAACGCCTGTGACAATGGCTATCATCAAAAAGAGCCCAAACAACAAGTGCTGGTGAAGATTTGGAGAAAAGGAAACTGTGGTTCACTGCTGGTGAAGATGTAAGCTGAAGGTTTCTCAAAAAACTAAAAAAAACAGAGCTACCATATGACCCAGCAATTCCACTCCTGGGTATATATCTGAAAAGAAAAAAAAAAAAAGCCAATTCAGAAAGATACATGCACCCCAATTTTTATAGCAGAATTAATTACAATAACCAAGACATGAAAGCAACCTAAGTGTCCATCAACAGATGAACAGATGAAGATGAAGTATATATATACATATATGTACGATGGAATGCTACTCAAACATAAAAAAGACTGAAATTTTGCCATTTGTAGCAACATGGATGGACTTGAAGAATATTATACTAAGTGACATAAGTCAGAGAAAGACAAATATTGTATGATATCACTTACATGTAGAATCTAAAAAATACAACAAACTAGTGAATAACAAAAAAGAAGCAGATTCACAGATATAGAGAACAGACTACTGGTTACCAGTGGGGACAGGGGGTGGGGGAGGGGCAATATATTAAAAAGTACAAACTATTATGTAAAAAAATAAGATAACAGGATATATTGTACAACCAGGGGGATACAATCCCCCATTTATAATAACTTTAAATGGAGCATAAACTGTAAAAATCATCCATCACTATAGTATACATCTGTAACTTACACAGTATTGTACAACTATACTTCAATAAAAAATTATCAAAATATATTATCACAAATGTAGTCTATATAGAAATTATTTAAAAAAAAAGAAATTATTGAGATGTTTTATATTCTAGGTTTTATTGTCTTCAGAATCCAGTGTGTGATTTATCAACACAGCACATTTCAATACAGACTAGTCACATGCCCAGGGCTCAGGAGCCATAAGCACTAGTGGCTTCTGTTTTGGACAGGACAAATTAAGAAGCTTTGTCAAAATTGTAACCAGGCTCCCTAATATTCAGATCTTGTCCTCAACGACTGCTGACTGATGAAATTTGAATGACTGGTATTAAGTACTGCATGGAATCCTTCCCCAGAACTAGTAGTCACAATTCACTGCAGAGAAAAGGCACCAGGTCTCCATATCTTAAGCTCAGAGGACCACTGACTTCTGGCAGTTTTATTCTCCCCCCAGAGGATGCACTGAGAGGGGCCCCATCAGTTCAGCAACCCCCACGTCAGAAGACATCAAAGAGGCCATGATGAGGGATACAGGTTTAAAGACATGATGTGCTCTCATCCAGGAAGCGGTGGAGCTCCTGGACCCAATTCCTTCCCCAAACCAGGGGAGAGAGCTACCTGAAGACCCTCTCACAACCACCTGCAGGAGAGCATCCCTTTTGGAAGTAGAATAATTTCTTAGCTACTGCACCTGCAGCCCTGCCCCAGGGCACAGGGGTGGAAAGAGGAGCCCTGGGGAGAGGTGGGATATTCATGTGAACAGAAAGAAAGGGGCAGTTCCTTCCTTTGCAAGATGAATTGCAAGAGGAATCCCACCTATGCCTGGAACAAAGGTCAAAGATGTGGACTGAAGGCCCCTGGAGCTGCAGTTTGGAGTCAAAAAGTGCTGGGTCTTAATACCATTCCAGGGCTTACATCCGGAGAAAAACAGAATTCAAAAGGATGTATGCACTCCAGTGTTCACTGCAGCACTATTTACAATAGCCAGGACATGGAAATGACCTAGATGTCCATTGACAGAAGAGTGGATAAAGAAGATGTGATACATGTAAATGATGGAATATTACTCAGCCATTAAAAATGAATGAACTAGTGCCATTTGTAGAGATGTGGATGAACCTACAGATCGTCATACAGTGAAGTAAGTCAGAAAAAGAAAAACAAATCTCATATAATACCACTTTAATGTGGAATCTAGAAAAAATGGTACAGATGAATTTATCTGCAAAGCAGTAATAGAGACACAGATGTAGAGAACAAACTGATGGTTACCAAGGTGGGTGGTGAGACAAATTGGGAGATTGATTGACATATATACACTGCTACATATAAAAGAACTAATGAGAACCTATTGTGTAGCACAGAGAACTCTACTCAATGATCTGTGGTGACCTAAAGAAAAAGGAAATCTAAAAAAGAGTGGTTATATGTAAATGTCTAACTGATTCACATTGTTGTATAGCAGAAATTAACACAACACTGTAAAGCAACTGTAGGCCAATTTAAAAAAAAATAGTGCTAGGTCTTGCAATTACCACCTGCAGAGATTGCTAGAGCCACAATCCTCACTTTGGGTTTTAGGAAAAGGGAGCTGTGAATGGCCTTGGGTAGCAGTACTGCCTTAAAATGCACAGGACTGTATTCTCAACACAAGACTGTTGAAGTAAGTGCCAGAAATGACAGAAGTCATGAAATTAGATTTAGCTTCATGCAGGAAAGTCGACTGACCAGAGGGAAGCAGGACACTGATGAGCAGTTATTGCAGAGAGCAAAGTTATCTGATCTGCAGCCTATGGGTCGAAACTCCTCCAGCATCACTGTCTCCATAAGTAGGATTTTCACTCAATGGATACAGGAAATTGGAGACACTATAATTATCAGGGCCTAAATCATGATGGAGAAATTTTTCCATATAAATGAAAGCTGTGGCCTTACAGAAGAGACTATTTCAGGTTGAATTACTGTTGAGAAAAAGAAAAAGAGCTCCTTGTCATCAAGGAGCTGGAAGTCCCTCCCAGCCAGGCCCTGGTGTTGTTCTGTTGAACATGAATGGTTTCACAGAACAGCAGCATCAGTCAAGATCACCCCGTGACCATGATGGATCAAGGCAAAAACAAGAGTCCTCTGCAGTCATATCTGAACATCGACAAAACACCAACGTCACAAACAAAAAAATCTCCCCCTCTCTCGGCTTATGTAAGTAATTGCTGCTTCTTTATCAATTACAGCTTTGGCCTTGTTCTCATTGTCCTTCCCCCAACTAAGGTTTATCTCTGACATCCACTCCCAGAATGACTGCTGCTTCCTGGATCATGCCACCCAGTGCCAAGTCCCGCAGCTTTATACCCTCTCCAAGGTCACTGACCTCCAGTTCAATTTGTGCTGTGGGTGTGCTTGTAGAACAGTGCTCCAGGCTCTGTGAGTGTGCACTCAGGTCCTCATGTGCATGCTCAGTCGTGTCCAACTCTTTGTGACCCTATGGACTGTAGCCCACCAGGCTCCTCCATCCACCGGATTCTCCAGGCAAAAATACTGTAGCAGGTTTCCATTTCCTCCTCCAGGGGATCTTCCCAACCCGGCGATCAAACCTGTGTCTCTTACATTGGCAGGCAGATTCTTTACTGCTGAGCCACCTGGGAAGCCCACCTCAAGGTCAAAGCCCATAGTAAAGTATGTCAGAGATTCTCAGGACTACTCCTAAGTCTGGGGATTCACTAAGACTCACAGGACCCAGCATGTAGTCATAATCATGGCTGAAATTGGGTACAGTGAAAAGATACAAAATCAGCCAATGGAAAAGTGGATGAGTGAAGTCCAGGGGAAACCAAGCTCCAACTTTCAGAGTCCTCTCCCACTGGCTCACACAGCATGTGCTTAATTCCTTCAGGATCAGCTGAGCTATGTCAACACCTGTGACATGCCATCACCAGGGAATCGCAGAGACTCAGTGGCCCATGGTTTTATTGGGGCTGCTTACACAGGCACTTCCTGCCTAGCATGTACTGACATTCCAGACTCCCTGAACACAGACCAGTGCTCAGCATCAACCTTACTGCTGGCACAGACAGCTGAAGCACAGTATGCCACTTTTGTCAGTGTGGGAATGGGGGTAACATTCCCAAACTGGATTCCCAGATGAAGGCCAAAGACCAGGCTGGCAAACAGGTTTTTGAAAGAATAGCAGGCTCATGCCTGCTTTGTTAACTTTCTGCACAAGGCATTTCTCTGACTCAGATGCCCCACTTGGCCCCAAGGTGTGCAGTGTCCCTTTCTGTGAGTAAGTAACCCAATTCATTCAACTCCAAAGACATCACTTTGCTGACAAAGGTCCATGTAGTCAAAGCTATGGTCTTCCCACAGTAGTCATGTATGGATGTGAGAGTTGGACCATAAAGAAGGCTGAGTGCCAAAGAATTGATGCTTTCCAATTGTGGCGTTGGAGAAGACTATTGAGAATCCCTTGGATTTCAAGGAAATCAAACCAGTCAATCCTAAAGGAAATCAACCCTGAATATTCACTGGGAGGGCTGAAGCTGAAGCTCTAATACTTTGGCCACCTGATGCAAAGAGTCGACTCACTGGAAAAGATCCTGATGCTGAGAAAGGTTGAGGGCAGGATGAGAAGGGAGTGACAGAGGATGAGATGGTTGGATAGTATCACTGACTCAGTGGACATGAATTTGAGCAAGCTCTGGGAAACAGTGGAGGACAGAGCAATCTGGTGTGCTGCAATCCATTGGGGTCACAAAGAGTTGGACATGACTTAGTGACTGAACAACAAACCGTGTTCCTAGGGGTCTTTGTCTGGAGGTTACTAGCACTGTCCAGTGCCAGCTGGCAAGAATATTCAAGGGAAAGCCTGAAATCAGTTCCAATCTGTCCAGTGTTACTGCGAGAAGGCCCTCCAGGTCTGAGGCTGCAAATCCAACCCAGCAGCAAGACCACAGATCACAGGGAGCACAACACTAAGGAAGTAAAGCAAGTATGCCTCCTAAGCACTCACTCCACCTACAGGCATACACTGAGCACCTACTGCAGACAGCATACCTGACCTGTTAGGAACCGGGCTGCACAGCAGGAGGTGAGTGGCGGGTGAGCAAGCAAAGATTCATCTGTATTTACAGCCGCTCCCCATTGTTCGCATTACTGCCTCAGCTCCACTTCCAATCAGATAGCTGGCGGCATTAGATTCTCATAGAAGCATGAATCCTACTGTGAACTGCACATGTGAGGGATCTAGGCTGTTCACTCCTTATGAGTGTGTGCTAAGTCGCTTCAGTCATGTCTGACTCTCTGTGACCCCATGGACTATAGCCCACCAGGCTTCTCTGTCCATGGGATTCTCCAGGCAATAATACTGGAGTGGGTTGCCATGTCCCCCTCCAGGGGATATTCCCAACCCCGGAATCCAACCCACATCTTTTATGTCTCCTACATTGGCAGGCGGGTTCTTTACCACCAGCACCAGAATCATCCTCACTCCCCACCTCACCCCCAACCCTGGTCCATGGAAAAATTGTCATCCATGAAACTGGTCCCTGGTCCCAAAAAGGCTGGGGAGTGCTGGCCTAAACAATAAGCTGTTTGCCTGAGTTATTCTCCAGGAACTTGGAATCAACTGTGTCCAATTGGAGCTGAACTGCTTAAGACTGGATAGGACCATTGACCCTCCAACTGGGCATGAGCGAGTGTCCATGACTTGACATCAGAGGACCAAAAACACCATGGTTAAGTCACACTAAGTACCTCCATGTTTGAACATGCAGAGGCCTGTGGCTTAGTCACACATGCCCAGAATGACACTCTCCACCTATTTCCAAATCACCTTCCCCCACCTTCCCCACCCCTTCAGACCGCCCTGCTGCTTTAGTCATTATCCCATAAATACCCTGAGCCCCTTGCATTCAGGGTGAACTGGCTCTTTGCTGCAAACCTCAGCATCTCAGTGTTTGCTGCTTGGCAAGCCAAAACACATGTGGTTCAGTAATAGTTTCAAGCAAGGGAAACTCAACTCTGCACATCCTAAAGTGAAGGCACATTTATTTGGAAGTTGAAAATGCAACTGATCAACTGAATGGGACAGCTGTAGAAATAGGCCCAGAAAACTGGGGGCTGGGCGGTTAGGGAACAAGAGAGGCCTGGTAACTGAGAGAAGTGTATTTTATACCCTGTTCGTCTGGTTTCTCATAACCCCTGTCACAGGCTCATCCTTTTGTCAGTGAACGTCCCTCAGCTCAGGAAGCACAGACCAGGGTTCCCAGGGCTCCGCAGGCAGTGAAGTGCAGTCACTACTCTCGAGGGCATCACAAACTAACAGGGGAGCAATAATCATGTAAGAACTACCATAAAAGCAGTAGTCATGTAATAGCATCCATAAAACACTAATGGAAGTAACAAAAAGGGAGCAATTAGTCCCACGAGGGGGGCACAGGAAAGCTTTAGAGCAGTGTCTCTATTGCCTGAGAAACACTCTATTTCCTCACCTTCTCGTGTCTCAATTCCCAAACCAGATTGCGAGCTATTCAAACATAGGGAAGTATAATTTCTCATCACTTCACAGCAAAGAACCCCTAGCATGGTGTGGGAACTGGATTCCGTGTCTAGGATAGTCAGCCTCAAATTAATAGCTCTCCCTCCCTGAGCAAGGGTGCTTCTCAGCAACCTTCCCAATGAAGTTACAGCAATCGACTGCATTTGACACAAAACAAAGGTGATTCTTCATGGCTAGCTTAGGCATACTACAGAAAAAAAATAAGTTTGCTTTGAATCACTGGCCTTTCATACACTTTTAATTCCCCGATTAATACAACACAAGATATCAATAGCTCTCTTCAAGTTAACTCCTTTTATTGATGATACTGATCTCCTTCAGTAGCTCATCGGAATTTGGTGGAATTGTTTTATCTACACTCGGAAACTAGGGACTTAGGGAGGGGAGCTTGTAAGATGATTTAATTTTCCACTTTCATCACTTAAATCATAATGTCTCATTTTCGATTTTTTTAAGTTTGTATGAAAAGTTCCTTTTGGAAACCAGATACTTTATGCTGGTTCAGTGGAGTATTATTTCCACTATTGCAAAAAGTGATACCCTAGCAATTAAGTTGGTGAGAAGCGTGCTTCTTGACAGGGGTAGTTACAGTCAGCTCTGACCAAGTAAGAGGGGAGGGAACCACAGGGTGGGGCTTTACCTGGTACATATGTCCCCAGAAAGTTCTAATCCCTCTATTCCAGTGGGGTCTCTTGCCTGAGTAAATTCCTGTTGCTTTAAGGTATGTGTTGTTATTTAGTCCCTCAGTCATGGCAGACTCTTTGGGACCCCATGGACTGTAACCTGCCAGGCTCCTCTGTCCATGGGATTTCCCAGGAAAGAATACTGGAGTGGGTTGCCATGTCCTTCTCCAGGTGATATTTTCAACTCAGAGATCAAATTTTTGTCTCCTGCATTGGAGGCAGAATATTTTTTTTAACCAATGAGCCACTAGGGAAGCCCTTCAGGTATGTGACTGTTCCCCTAAAGAAAGGTGGGAACCCTAGGTTTAGGGACAGGGGCCAGCTTGCAGCTTAGAACCAATACTCAGGTGTGCAAACCTTGATGGCGAGCTTGCAACAAGGTCCAGTTCATGACCCTACCTGCAGCAGGCTCTCTGATGGATGGTGAAAAGAGAATCTCACCTCTCCCTAACAGCACTGACATACCAGCAAAATTCTTCCATTTTGAAACAGACAATCTACATGGTGTCCATCCCTTCTGTGCTGGCAACCTAATCCTGGCTCAGTCACCATAAAATCCTTTCATTTCCATTTTCTTGATGAGGATAAAAGGAACCTCAAGCATTTCAGTAGCTTATTTACCAGCACCTTTTTGAATCAATATACCCTCAGGGAATAAAATACAGAACGGAATATTTGCCATGCTTGTCATCTTTCATTTTATTATGATTTCCTTTGGGCACTTAATATTAATTATTCTCTTTTCCAGTATTCATCATGGATTGAGCCTTCCATAGACTCACCTTTTTTGGTAAAGTATTTCATACCCACCTTGCTTTTCCCTCCGGTAAAATATAAAATCCAGTACTCACAAAACACTCTTCTAATGGAAAATAGAATTAGGAGCCCAAATCTGGGCTATCAGAGTGCATAGTAAGGACTTCTGTGAATGACCCAGCAGTTAGTTTCCAGGCTCCTTTAGTAATAGAGCCAGGATGATTTTTCTATTTAAGGTCATGTCTTCACATGGTTCTTTTTGTTACAATGCTAATACTAATAAATCCCTTTTAAAATTTTTGTTTGCATCTAAGTGTTTAATCCTCATATTCTGTACAATGTAACTTACACTTTTAACTCCTTTCCCAAGTTGTAATCCTATCCTTTCTAGAATTCTCCACATGTCTTTTTGACCACTATTTGGTAATCACTTTTGGCCTGTATATGTCTATTGGGAATTATAATATCTACCTCACTGAATTGTTTTGAAGGACTCAATGAGATAAGTGAAACTTTTTTGATAAATTGTCTTTTTTTTATTAGCATACACCAATAAAATAGATTTCACAAAAGTAAAACTGGGAAGAAGACATTTCTAGTTGAAGTGGAATAGTTTTTAATCTACTCACAGCTAGTCCCATATAATCACTTTTCTCTGTTCTTATGTATGTACCAAGCCTTAAACATGTAATGAAATATGAAACCTGGACTACTGAAATATACTTCAATGGCATTTTTTAACAGCAAGCTCTGTATCCTTTTGGCAGGTAGACAAAACAAACTCTGAAGTCATTTTCAGTTTTAACCTTCTATGATCTTTCTTAAGAAAGAAGTATTCCTACACTTCAGAATATTTTTATGAGGATGCCACAAGGCAAGTGAGGAGCAAAAGATAGAAGCCTAGATATTAAGGGGACTTCTCAGAAGGAAAAGTGAAAAGGCCTTGTCTATGTGCACACATAGCAATGAGACCATGTATTAAAGCTTCCTTTAGCCTGGACTCTATTTGAAAATATTTTTAACCCTATGTATTAAAAACATGAAGTCAATGTAATACACCACATTGAAGAATGAAAAAAAAATCATATGATCATCTCAAATGATGCAGAAAGACTTTTGACAATTCCCACTTATGATCAAACCATGGAAAAAAAAAAACCACCTAGGAATAGAAGGAATAATTTCAATATAATAAAGGACATATATTCAAAACTTGCAGCCAACATTATATACAATGAAAGGTGGGAAATGTTTCCTCTAAAATCAGAAGAAAAGGCAAGGATGCCCACTTTTACCAGTTCTATTCAATTCTATTCATAGTAATGGAACTTCTAGCCCAAGCAATTAAACAAGAAAAAGGAATACAAGACATAAAAGCTGGAAAAAAAAGAACATTACCTCTGTTAACAGATGACATGATATTATATATATAAAGCCCTAAATATTTCCCTCCACCCCACAGATTAAGACCATAAACAAATTCAGCAAAATTGTCCAATACAAGATCAGCCTGCAAATATCAGATCTTTTTCTATAAACAATCCAAAAGGAAACTGAAAAAACAATTCCATTGATAATAGCAAAAAGAAATACTTCAGATTAAGCTTAACCAAGGAGATTAAAGACTTTTAAACTGAATACCATGGAACAATGAAGAACTTAAATACACAAATAAATGGAAACATATCCTGCGCTCATGGGTTGGGAAGACTTAATATTGTTAAGATGTCCCTATTACCCAAAGTGATCTGCAGATTCAGTGCACTCCCTATCAAAATCCCAATAAGTTTTTGCAGCATAGCAAAATCCATTCTAAAATTAATAACAAATTTCAGGGGACTCCAACAGCCAAAACAATCTTCAAAACAAAGAACAAATTTGGAAGTCCCATTCCTCCTGATTTCCAAACTTACTAAAGTTACAGTCATCTAAACAGTGTGGTACCAGCATAAAGACCAACATATATACTAATGGAATAGAAGAGAGAGCTCAGAAATAAATCCTTGCATATATGGTCAAGTGAACTTTGAAAAGGAGTGCCAAGATCATTCAATGAAAAAAGGTAGACTTTTCAACATATAGTTTTGGAAAAATTGGATATCCATATGCAAAAGAATGAAGTTGAACACTTATACCATATACAAAAATTTAACTCAGAATAGATCAAAGACTTAAACATAAGAGAAAAAATTACATAGCTCAGAGAAGAAAACATGGAAGAAAAGCTTCATGACTTTAGATTAGGAAATGATTTTTTGGATAGGACACCAAGAAAAGAAATTTGATTAACATGAAAATTCAAAATTTCTTGATAGATAAACAACAAGGACCTACTGTATATATAGCACAGGGAACTCTACTCAATATTCTGTGATAATCTATATTGAGAAAAGAATCTAAAAAGGAATGAATATATGTATAACTGAATCACTTTGCTGTACACCTGGAACCAGCAACATTGTTAGTCAACTATACTCCAATAAAGCTAAATTGAAAAAAATATTTTTAATTCAAAACTTTTGTGCAAAGGACACTATCAAAGTGAAAAGTCAATTTATGGCATGGGAGAAAATACTTGAAAATTATCTATCTGATAGAGGGTTAATATCCAGAATATATGAAGGACTCCTGCAACTCAACAACAACAAAAGAAATAATTTTAAAAAATGGTGAAGGACATAGACATTTCCTCAAAGAAATGAATGGCCAATAAGCACATGCAATGACACTAAACATCACTAAGCATTAAGAAAATGCAAATCAAAACCATGATAAGTACTTCCCTGGTGGTACAGTGTCAGTGCAGGGGACACAGGCTCAATCCCTGGTCCAGGAAGATTCTACATGCCTTGGATCAAATAAAGCCAGGTGCACCACAGCTACTAAGCCTGCAAACCGCAACTACTGAAGCCCACATGCTGTAACTACTGAAGACCATGCACCTGTGTTCTCTGAGAAGCGAAGTCACAATGAGAAGTTCACACCACAACCAAGGGTAGCCCCCACTCATCCCAACTATAGAAAGCCTACATGCAGCAATGAAGAACCAGCAAAACCAAAAATAATAATATAAGAAGAAAAAAACATGAGATACCACTTCATACATATTAGGATGGCTATTATCAAAAACCAGGAAGTAAGTGTTGGCAGGTATATGGAAAGACCCCTTTTGGGTTTGGTGGGAATGTGAGCAGCTGCTATGGAAAGCAGTGTGGCAATTCCTCAAGAAAATTTAAAATAGGATTACCACATGTTCCATCAAATCCACTTCTGGATACATATTAGAAAGAAATGAAAGCAGGGGTTTGAATATTTGAAAAGCCATGTTCACAACAGCATTATTCACAGCATGTAGAGGGTGGAAGCAACTGAAGTGTCTATCAACCAATGTACAGATAAACAAAATGTGCTCTATACCCTCAATGGAATATTACTCAACCTTAAAAATTAAATTCTGACACAGGCTACAACATGGATGAACCTTGAAGGTATTATGCTAAGTGAAATAAGTCATTCGCCACAGGACAAATACTGTATGATCCCACATGATTCCACATGTTTTCTATTTTCTACCTACATAAAGAAAATACAAAATTAAATAATTCTACCATTTGAGATGCTCTTGAAACAGTAACCAATATGTGAAACTATTAAATATAGTGTTCCTATTTCACACACATCTTGAGCCAATAAAGAAATATACACATTTTCAAGAGGTTAAATTCATACTTGGGCAAATACTGAGAACCATTTGATCAAGGTTTCTTAAGCTGGGGTTCAGGCAGGCCTTAAAAGTCCTGCAATGTAATACATATATTAAGTGTGCAGATGTGATTTTTTTCCCTTGAGTCCATGGTTTAATTCAGATTTTCAAAGGACCAGGACACCCCAACACTTGAGGGTGCTTGAAAGCATTGTGACCTTTAGATTGGACTAAAAAATCATGCTGCCCTGGAGATGGGGAATTAAGTGAGGCAGAGAAGACAAATGCAGACCCAAGGCAGGATGAGCTACCATGGCGTCTCCTGGTTCCCGTTTCACTCTTCAGTTCTGTTTTCAAAGTTCTGCTGCATATGGCGATGCAAGCACACAGTGCTGCCTTCACATCCAATTCATGTGTATGTGATTATGGTAACATTCACTGGGAAAAGACCCTGTTGTTTTCATTTTTATTTCATTTGCTTGATTATAATTAGTTTTAGCTTATTATTTAGTGGGTAGGAAGGGGATTTTTGCCATTGCTGCTGGATAAAAAGGAAGCCTAAAATTTTCATCATGAAAAGTTCTTGATATTTGTTTGGGAGTCTTTAGTTATGGTTTTCCAACTATCTTCTGATAAGATTTTGAGAAGGTGTTTTAGGAGGACACATGGAGGGAAGGAGAAGCCAAGCTAGATCTCCAGATTACCAACCAGGTTCAAACAAAGCAGATTTGCTTTGGAAGGACTGATGCTGAAACTCCAATACTTTGGCCACCTGATGTGAAGAGATGACTCATTGGAAAAGACCCTGATGCTGGGAAAGATTGAGGGCAGGAGGAGAAGGGGACGACAGAGGATGAGATGGTAGTATGGCATCACCGACTCAATGGACATGAGTTTGAGCAAGCTCCAGGAGTTGGTGATAAACAGGGAAGCCTGGTGTGCTGCAGTCCATGGGGGTGTTGCAAAGAGTCGGACACAACTTAGTGATTGAACAACACACACAGACACTAGAAGATATTATGAACACTTTTGAATTATATAAACTCCGTCAAGTTTGTATCAGTGAATAGAGACTAGATTATACTACAGCAACAAACAGCTCCCAAATCTTAGTGCTTTACTCAACAAAAATCTCACTCTTTCTTTTATTATATGTCCAACAACAGTTTGTACTGATTTACACTCATTGCAATCACTTAGGTAGCCAGTTTGATGGAAATTCCATCTGGATATTCTTCCATAATTAACAAGCTAGGCAAAGGGTAAATAAGTTACATACTGACTCTTCAAGCATCTCCTCCCATTTATTTTTAAACCAATCCAAGTCATTTGGTCATGCCTACCTTCATAACAATTAGAGGAGTGATATCATATGGCATGTCAGGAAAGAGAAGAAAATTAGAGTATGTGTGACAGCACTAAAAAATCTCTATATTGCCTATGTTATTTAAGCTACAATCAAGTGAGACATGTTTTTAGTAGTTTCAAGTTCTGTTTGGGATCATCTAATCTTAGAGGGGCTTTCCTGGTGGCTTGGTGATAAAGAACCCACCTGCCAATGCAGGAGACAAGGTTCAATCCCTGGGTTGGGAAGATCCCCTGAAGAAGGAAATGGCAACTCATTCCAGTATTCGTGCCTAGAGAATTCCACGGACAGAGGAGCCTGATGGGTTACAGTCCATGGAGTTGCAAGACTCGGACACAACTTAGCCACTGAACAACAGCAACTATCTTAGAGGAGGATAAAGTGTGTATCAGGAATTTTCCCACAAATTATTATTAGAATAAGGTTAACAAGTCAAACTATTATTTATGATTCATCCAGTGACTGTATTTTGGCATAGAGTGTATTCTGTACCAGTGGTAACTGGGGTACCAGTTGGTATAACCCTAATTTAGGGAGACAAATTCAGTCAGCCATTTACCTAGTCATAAAATGCTATGACTGGCTGAAATTGTCACTCTAAATTGGATAAAGCAGTTGAGCCACAGTTAATAGACCCATCCTTCCATTCTGGATGTCTCTGGCTGGATCTGAAGAGAAAGTAAACCAATGAGAGGAAAGAATTTGGAGCTCTGGAAGGAAGGGGCCAGTGAAGAACCACCCCACCTTTCCTGTAATTAACAAGAGTGGTGGGGGGGAGGGCATGGGGAAAGGCTAAGATCACTGGAATCAAGGTGTTCCAGCCACCATGTTCATATTTCCCAAGACTCAATTCTCCTTCTCTCCTTTTCTCACACAGGACAGATAAGGACAAACTCTCATGACCCAAGCATGGAACATGAGGGGATTAATAACACAATGGTGTGAGCCACACCCTCAAGGAAAGAGCAAATTGTCCTTTGAGGAACATTATCACGGAGCCAGGGTAGGAGTCAATACATAGTAGGCTTCTTCCCCATGCCCACCTCCCTTTTAAGTGCTTTGTATAACCATGGTGTAATTTGGTGGAAACATACTATTTTGGTTGGTCTTTGGAGTACTGAAATAGGTCGAATTTACATTCCTCAAGTTACTACAAAAATATGATGCACAATATCCAACATTCATTCATTTATTCATTCAACAAATATCCACTGAGTGGGCACTCAAATTTAAACATGGTGGATTGAATGCACCTATTACCCACTGCTCCTTTCTCCAATTCTTAGAAGACAGCTTCCTACCTGTGCCCCCTCCCCCAAAATTATATATAACATTTCTACAACTTGAAAATGGTTGGTTCAGCTCCCCATTAACACAAACCTGCACCCCTTCCCCTTCCTCCAATTCTTTCCTTGACTCTCATGACAGTTAAATACATTCAAAAAAGGCAAAAACCCGGGACAATGAAGGAAAAGAGTTAATAGGAACAAAATTCCAGCAGCTGGTCAACAGATGGTGATGTTAGTTGATTTATTAGGCCCAAGAAAATGGGAAACTGACTCAGCAATGGGGAAAGCCAAGGGAAAACCAGTATTACTTCAATGTCCAAAGGCTTAGAAATTGATTGGCCCAGACCACACTCTACCAAAAATGTACAAATGTAGAACTAATGGTAGAAGGGTTCCTAGAATATTTATTTAAGAAACAGTTAAACTCTAAGATCCTCTCAACAACTAAGGATCTAATGTCCACTTAACCCAGAACCAAAATGAGTGTTTATTCTTAGAAAAGAGACAAACAGGGAGTCTCCAGCCTGGGAAAGTGCTTCTCAACTTGGGGTGATTTGGCTTCACAAGGGACATTCAGCAATGTATAGAGACATCTTTGTTCCAACTGGGGAGTGGGTGCTATTGGCATCTAGGAACCAAGGATGCTGTCCAACATCCTACATCACACAGAGCAGCCCCATCATAAAGAATCATCTGACCTCAAATGTCAATAGTGCCAGAGTTGAGAAACTCGAGGTTAGAGAAAGGATTCCACATTGGAGAGAATGGAATGAACATACATATTCTCAATACTGAGACACCAACACTATAACTTCTGCCAGCTTCCCACATTCAGCTCCCACAATGCTGTTCAGTGTGCTTCTCCCACATAGGGCTATAGGAGTCCTCTCAGAGAAATCTTATTAATTTCAGAAAAAAATGTCTGAAGACACTGACATCAAAAGGTCTCAACAGGCTAGTTGCCTTAGAACTGAGTCTACAGTAAAGAGCTTCCTTGCCAGTCTTGGCACCCCACTCTTATACATCAGCAGTGAAGGACTGCCAAACATTTGGGAGAAGTGGCATATGATACAAAAGGAAGAAATTTAGAGCTATGCAAGGGAAAGGAAAATTCAAGGAAATTATCATCCTTGGAAAAGGACAGAAAACATCACATGCATGAAACAAGGACCGATGTTATGAAAAAGGAACCCTCAAAATAAAAGTAATGGCTGTTAGAAATTTAAAGTATAATAGCAGAAATCAAATACTTTAAGTATTTGAATGGAAGTGGAGAAAATGTGCCACAAAGTCACCTTAAAAGACAAAGGAAAATAGAAGAAGAAAAAATGAGGGTGAGGTGACATAAAATGTCCAAAAACACAAAACTGAAAAAAAAATCAGGGTTATAAAGTGGAGAACAATGAAAACAGGGAGTTGGAAATTATTAAGTAATCTGAGAAAAATTTCCAGAAACAAGAGGCTTCATTTTGCAATTTGCAAAGGTTCCCTGCAATGCATCCAGGGAAATGCTTGACTATAGATTCACACCAGGTCGTCTCATCATGAAATTTAAGACCACTAAGCACCAAGAGAAGATGGTCAAAGTGCCTACCAAGAGGAAGGAAAAAGCCTTAATTTTGACATAAAGGATCATGAATCAGAGTGGCACTGAAATTCTCAAGAGCAACACCAGATCAAAGCTGAAAGATACTAAAGTGATGCTTTCCAATTGCTGAGAGAAAATGACATTTGGCATGGGAATTCCATAGCCAGATAAAGTTATCAGTAGAGCATCACCTTTCCAGCCATGCACTGTCTCAAATGTTATGTCCCATGCACCCATTCTTGGCAATCAATCGAGGGATACACGCCACCACAGAAAGGAGTGAAAGCAGAGGAGAGACATAAAACCGAAGTGAGACTTCAGAAGGCATTTGATACATGCCCAGAAAACTAAGCCAACCAGAAAAACTAAAAGACTGTTTCTACTATTTCTACTAAAAGACTACTTCTAAGTGTTCTAACAACAGTTGGGAGGGCTCCATTGTCAACAGCATCACCTCATGCCAACTCTGAATCTTGACCTACTCAAAATTATAGAATGACTCTTTCTAGGATGGGAGGAGAGGAGGTGTGCATGTGCAGTGGGGAGCAGGGGGCCAATGAGGTGGTGACCAAAAAAGAGAGAAAGTGCTCAATCTTCAACCTCCAAAATGGGAAGTCAATGGATAATGCAGAAAAAATTAAGCAGCAGAGAGATAAGTGTGTGACCTACAGGCATCAAGATGAGCTTCCAGTCAGCTGAGGTTAGTGCCGGTGGGAAGCAGGGAGTCAGAAGTTACTAGAGGGGGCAAACCTAGTGAACTACGGAACTTCTGCAACTCTGTGCCTGCATCACTTGCAGAATAACAATGACTAGACTGTACTTCTTGTACAGGCTCCTGAGTGTGTATTTTGTGACAGCCCCTGTTCCAAACTGTTTGGGGAATCCAATGGTTAATAACACAGTCTTCAAACGTTAATATGTCTCACTATGATAATGAATTTTTTTTCTTTTCCCTTACATTTCTTCTGATTTCCTTTATGTATCTTTGTTTCTTTGCTGTTAGGTGTCTAATGATTTATGATGTCTAGCTTCTTTGTGAATTGTACCTTTTATCATTAAAAATATCATCTGTTTCATTTAAAAATAATAAATAAATTTAATTAAAAAAAAAACAGTCTCCAAACTCAAGGAGTTGACATCACAGAGGGAAAACATGCTGCAAGTAAACAGCCCCAAGTCCAAGTGTCAATACATAAAGCTGATTCACTCACTGTGCACAGAAATTGAAACACTGTGAAGCAACTATATTCCAATGAAAATTAAATCACCCCAAAAAAAGAAATGCTAATAATCATAAGTAGGCATTAATTTGAGCTCTCATATATCACTATTGCATCACTGATACATAAGTGAAGTAAAGACATGTGCCAACACACACACACGAAAGGAAAAAAGAACCATAAAGAACTACTTCCTCCTGAAGATGGAAGGTTGAAAGAACTATCCGTGATGATTTTGTGGAGGAGCTGGAATGGGAAGGGCGATTTTCACCAGCTGCAATGAAGATACAGTGAAGAATAAGTGGGGCGCAGCGAGGACACACACAGAAGAACACTGGGATCTGGTAATGAGATGGATGTGTTTGCCCCTCGATACCACACGGACCCACCCATGTCAAGCTTCTCACGATCAATTTGGATTGTCATCTAAATGCCTTCAGTATGGCAACTGGAACCGAGTTTGTGGTTTTTGAACTGAGCTCATGATTGTCAAACCAACACCAGGAAACCAAGAAATAAATCAATAAACTTCCCAGTGGAAACCTTGGCCTCTGCCGATCAAAGGTGAATTTCAGGCAGATCAGGCTCCCAGCAGCTGAGTTACATACACACAGAAGATTCTGACCCTGAGGCCCTGCCAGTCGCAGAAGCAACATCAACACTGTGTTCCCCCAAACATACTCAGGGCTTTTTCTTCCAAAGTGATTTTAATAAGTTGTTTTCCCCCAAAGTTGTATTTTATCCAACTTACTGTTGTCATTTTCACGTGACAGAGACAATGGATCCCAGGGAAGAAAATTGCCGGAATTCCAAAGGCTGGTTACTGCTCTCATTCTCCAGGCTGATGCTGAAATCAAAATGGAAAGTTAATAGAACCCCAACCGAAAACAAAAAGCCCCGCTTTCTGTATTTGGTCAAAATGTGTCTGATTATTATGAAAGTAAACTTCCAACACTAAGAAGGGCATCATCCAGATGGACACATAGGAGAGCTCCCAATCGAACCCTGGACACTGACCAGAATGACAACATGTGACGCCATTCTGGGTATTTCCACACACATGTATGTTTCTAAAACAGAACTGCAATCATTTAATGTATTCTATATAGAAACCTATGTTTTTCATATGGTTAACATTTTCCCCCTTCACCTCATCCCTGGTTTCTCAGAAAGGTTATGTGAAAGGCAGGATTTTCTTTACTCCTGCTCTCCTGCACCACCCCCCACCCTCCACCCTCCCCCGCAACCAGATGGAAAGATGGTGTGATGGCAAAGGTTCTCAGCCGGGAATCTAGCAACTTGGCTTTGACCTTTGAGTTCACTTGCTTCTAAGTGAAATGAATGACTGGAAGGAAGTTATTTCTGAGATCAGCTTTGGGAAGGGGAGAGCCCAGGCTTGGCATCAGAGCTGTGGATCACTGGCTCACCACTGACCAATGAAGGGATTCTGTGATGATCAATAAGCTTCACTGAGTACCACTGTCCTGCTCTGTGTGAAGGCACTGGAAGTAACTCGCTTCAACCAGCTGTTGTGGGGGCACATTCTTGTCTGGAACCCGAAGTTGAAGACGAGGGATGCTGTAAGTCTGTTGTTCATGACGGATTTGTTAAATGGCTCCAAACTGATGCTGTGACCCTTACTGCCCACCACCTGCATGCCAATGAGGGGAGCCCCAGCACAGACAGAAGGAGAGGGTCAGGAGTCAGTTCTCCTGCCCTTTGGGAGACCCACCCAAGTGATCATCGCCTCCTACCAGGGTAGAAGCTGGCCTCAAGGACTCTGATCTTTCCTGTGTCCCAACATTTGGGCCCAGGAGATTGGTACCTGACTCCGACCTTGCAGGGCAAGACTGGCCCAGATCCCATGTCCAGAGCTGGGCAGCGCTGTGTCTTTTTTTTTTTTTAATGAAACAAAGATAAATATTTTTAATGATAAAAGGTACAATTCACAACCATTAGACACCTAACAACAAAGAAACAAAACTACATAAAGCAAAAATCAGAAGAAATAAAAGGGAAAAGAAAAAACATATAGTGAGACATATTAATATTTTTCTGAGAATATTTTATCAAGTACAGAAAAAATAATAGGAGCATCTTGAATGATGTCATTATTTTAATATAATAGATTTATATTAATTTATATTGACCTTATATCTTACACAAATGTATTTAAAATTTTGTATTTCATACACTGTTATTAGATTTCCATGGGACATTTAGAAAAACTGGCAAAAGATAAACATTACTAAGTTTCAAAAAGTAGAATTTTTGTGTGTGTGATTCAGTTATATATATACACATATATTATTTTTGAAATTATTTTCCATTATGTGTTATTATAAGATATTGACAATAGTTCCCCAGTAAACCTTTGTTGCTTGTTTCATATCTATTTTTCTAAATTAGAAATCTAGCATTCTATTCACCCTAAGTCAAACAACTGGAAGCAAAATGTCACAAATTTTTTTATTTAGGCAAAAATTCATAAGTTTTCTAAAATATATATTACACATATTACTTACATATATGTATACAAAAGCTTGTCTACTAAGCTCAATAAAGGCTTGAGAAAGAATATCTAAAAAAGAGATGGAGAAATTGGAAAACAGAAACTAAATGAAATGGGAGCACTGAATATGAAATAAATAGAAAAAGTGAAACAAACTAGATAAAAGTAAAAGATCCTCACACAGTCAGTTGTCTTTAAACACGGCTGCTCATTAGAAGGGCTGTGTCTTCTTAAGGCCAAGGAGGTGATGCTGAAGGGAGCTAGACCGGAGGGACCTGCCCCAGCGCAGTCAGGAAACCACCAAGTGTCTGAGGTCCCACAGGAGCAGATACCCCACACCCCCACAACACCACCATACATGAGAAAGAGCACACTTTGGGGTGGCTACCCAAACAGGACCCCAACACCACATGGCGAGAGCATCAGACCAGCAGAAGGCTTCCCTCCCTCACCTCCCTCCCTCTTCTTGCTGGTTACCGTGGGGAAGAAGTGCAACATTCAAGATGGGCATGAGGGGCAGGGACCCTGTGACTTTTCTTTGCAGAGGTCTCCCAGCTGACCAGGTGCGAGGGGAAAGCCAAGTGCCTTTGAATTGCTTTTGCCATCAAAGTACCCATTTAGATTTGGCCCAGACCTCTTAAAAGCTATAAATGAGATGGTCCTAATGCCCAGAAGGTATCAAAAAAACCTAATCTGAGATATGATACGATGTGATAGGGGTGGCGAAGATGGATGAATCCCAGTACAGTTTAGCAGGAATGAGGGGAGGAAAATCCAATCGTTCCTTTAATAACCCTATGCCATTTGACTCACTGATGCTCACCTGAGTCTTGTTAAAAAGCAGATTCTGACTCAAGAGGTCTGGGACCAGGGTTCTCCACTGCTAAGAACCTCTCAGGTGACGCTGGTAATGCTGCCCACAGAACATGCTTTAAAAAGTACCAGTCTAGACCAACCGTCTGCAAATTGCAGCCGACTGCCTATTTTTGTAAATAAAACTTTACTAGAACATAGCCTTGCTCACTCTCATGCATTGTAAATGGCAATTCACACTTCAATACAGAACTAAACAGTCACAAGGGAGATTATGGCCCACAGAGCTAAAAATATTTACCATCTCGCCCTTTAGAGAAAAGGTTGACAGACTCAGTTATATTATCACGTTACTCTGTGGAGCATCTGATGTGCTAATGGCATGGGAGTGTTTTCAAATCCATAAAGAGCCCCACACATATTACACAGTTAAATTCTTCCATCCCAAACATGCTTTTAAAAGGATTTAACAAAAGGAAAGGTGATAAGGCCAGAGAAGGAATAGAACAACAACAAAGTGGTTAAATATAGATCAATCATCTGCTCAAACAGCCCCTTCACCTCCACTAGAGAACAAGGGGATCTTTTTTTTTTTTGCCATAAATGATAAAGTTCCTCTACAAAAACTGATTTCTTAGTGGCCCAACCAAGATGGTGACCCAACGGGGAAGTCCTCTGCCTGTTTTCTTATAAACACTGTCTTTCCCTAGTTTCCAGTCTAACTGGGCCATTGCGGGGAAACGCTCCTTTGCTGCTGTGTGGAGATTTGGGTGGCATTGGGCTGCACTCCGCAGGCCGGCAAGCGCCGTACTTGCCCAGCCTCAAGACCAACCAAAGAGCCCAGAGTCAGCGACCGGGACATCAATGGTTTAATAGATTAGTGGGGAGGGGATGGGCGGGATCTTACAAACCTGAAGAAAGGTCCTGGAGCGGCACCTCACCATGTCCCATAGACACCAGATATGATAGCTAGCACTATTCGCCACCCCAGGGAGAAGGAGGCGACTATTTGTAGGAGGAAATGACGTCGAAAGGCTGATCCGTTACCAGGGAAACCAGTAGCTGAGGCACGCCCCTCGCGGCCTCTCAGGTTAACAAGCATCCTGAGGGCAGGTGCTTTCCTTTCATGAACCACCAGCTGGAGCCGTTGTGGCCTAAGGGGAAGGTTGTTCAGCCGCTCAGTCCTGTCCCACTCTTTGTGACCTCATGAACGCCTCAAGCACGCCAGGCTCCTCTGTCCTTCACCATCTACCGGAGCTTGCTCACATTCATTCCATTGAGTCGGTGATGCCATCCAAACATCCTCATCCTCTTCTCTTTCTGCCTTCCATCTTTCCTCACATCAGGGTCTTTTCCAATTAGTCGGCTCCTGGCATCAGATGGCCAAAGTATTGGAGCTTCAGTTTCAGCATCAGTCCTTCCAGTGAATATTCAGGGTTGATTTCCTTTAGGGTTGACTGGTTTGATCTCCTTGCAGTCCAAGGGACTCTCCAGAGTCTTCTCCAGCACCACAATTCGAAAGCATCCATTCTCTGACACATAACTTTGTGAGTAGGTGTAGAGGAAACATGAGCTGGTTGAGTAGGGGATGTACCAAGAGCAGGAAAACAGCCATCTTGAGTGGCCAGACCATACAGATGGGTCTTGTTTTTTCCACTGAACTCAGTGTAACATACATCAGGTATCCATGGCCATCAGCTCCCACACCCACGGTCACTCTGAGACCTCGTGTTCTACAGGAAACAAACCCTTTATTTCTTGATTTCAGGATGCAACTCTCTACTCACAAACACCAGAACCATAACCTGGAAGTCCCTCAGTGTACTGTCCACATGATTTCTCTGCCTTAGAGTCTCCCTTCCTCCCCCCAAAGATCAGAGCAGAGACCCCAAATAAGCTCCTGGCTTGACTTCTTGGGCCCTCTTAAGTGATTCCAAAACAATATCTTCTGAAGGCCACACACTTTTCACATCACCACCCGCCACTAGACAGCTATAATATATCTCTGACCCAGCACTGCCTTCAGGTCACCATCCTTTTAACAATTATTTCTGGAGTGCTGCTGTATTCTATGCACTGTCCTAGGCACTAGGATTTCTGCTGTGAACAGGACCAAATGCCCAGCCCTGCCTTCATTGACCTGCCATCTCTAGCTCTATTTAATAGTTTCAGAGCCACCTGGGGCTTTCAACAACTGCCTCCATAAGATCTTGGGATGGGAACATCTTTTATTTACTCCAACTCTACATCAGTTGATCCCTAAACTCACATATGATTTGAGGAGACATATGACTTTCAGACAAGACATATAACAAAATTAAAAGACATTTGCTCCTTGGAAGAAAAGCTATGACAAACCTAGGCAACATATTAAAAAGCAGAGACATCATTTTGCTGACAAAGGTCTGTATCAGTTCAGTTCAGTTCATTTCAGTCGCTCAGTCATGTCTGACTATTTGCAACCCCATGGACTGCAGGACGTCAGGCCTCCCTGTCCATCACCAACTCCTGGAGTTTACTCAAACTCATGTCCATTGAGTCAGTGATGCCATCCAACCATCTCATTCTCTGTCGTCCCCTTTACGTCCCACCTTCAATCTTTCCCAGCATCAGGGTCTTTTCCAGTGAGTCAGTTCTTCCCATCAGGTGGCCAAAATATTGGAGTTTCAGCTTCAGCATCAGTCCTTCCAATGAATATTCAGGACTGAATTCCTTTAGGATGGACTGGTTGGATCTCCTTGCAGTTCAAGGGACTCTCAAAAGTCTTCTCCAACACCACAGTTCAAAAGCATCAATTCTTTGGTGCTCAGCTTTCTTTATAGTTCAGCTCTCACATCCATACATGACTACTGGAAAAACCATTGCCTTGACTAGATGGACTTTTGTTGGCAAAATAATGTCTCTGCTTTTTAATATGCTGTCATGCTTGGTCATAACTTTTCTTCCAAGGATTAAGCATCTTTTAATTTCATGGCTGCAATCACCATCTGCAGTGATTTTGGACCCCCAGAAAATAACGTCTGGCACTGTTTCCCCATCTATTTGCCATGAAGTGATGGGACCAGATGCCATGATCTTAGTTTTCTCAATGTTGAGTTTTACCCCAATTTTTCACTGTCCTCTTTCACTTTCATGAAGAGGCTCTTTATTTCTTCTTTGCTTTCTGCCATAAGGGTGGTGTCATCTGCATATCTGAGGTTATTGATATTTTTCCCAGCAATCTTGATTCCAGCTTGTGCTTCATCCAGCCCAGCATTTCTCATGATGTACTCTGCATACAAGTTAAATAAGCAGGGTGACAATATACAGCCTTGACGTACTCCTTTGCCTATTTGGAACCAGTCTGTTGTTCCATGTTCAGTTCTAACTGTTGCTTCCCGACCTGCATAGAGACTTCTCAAGAGGCAGGTCCAGTGGTCTGGTATTCCCATCTCTTGAACAATTTTCCAGTTTGTTGTGGTCCATGCAGTCAAAGGCTTTGGCATAGTCAATAAAGCAGAAATAGATGTTTTTCTGGAACTCTCTTGCTTTTTCAGAGATCCCTCAGATGTTGGAAATTTGATCTCTGGTTCCTCTGCCTTTTCTAAATCCAGCTTAAACATCTGGAAGTCCACAGTTCACGTAGTGTTAAAGCCTGGCTTGGAGAATTTTGAGCATTACTTTACTAGCGTGTGAGATGAGTGCAATTGTGCGGTAGTTTGAGCATTCTTTGGCATTGACTTTCTTTGGCACTGGAATGAAAACTGACATTTTCTGGTCCTGTGGCCACTGCTCAGTTTTCCAAATTTGCTGGCACGTTGAGTGCAGCACTTTCACAGCATCTTTTAGGATTTGAAACAGTCCAACTGGAATTCCATCATTTCCATTAGCTTTGTTCATAGTGATGCTTCCTAAGGCCCACTTGACTTCCCATTCCAGGATGTCTGGCTCTAGGTTGGTGATCATACCACCATGATTATCTGGGTCATGAAGGTCTTTTTTGTATAGTTCTTCTGTGTATTCTTTCCACTTCTTCTTAATATCTTCTGCTTCTGTTAGGTCCATACCATTTCTGTCCTTTATTGAGCCCATCTTTGCATGAAATGTTCCCGTGGTATCTCTAATTTTCTTGAAGAGATCTCTAGACTTTCCCATTCTGTTGTTTTCCTCTATTTCTTTGCACTGATCACCAAGGAAGGCTTTCTTGTCTCTCCTTGCTATTCTTTGGAACTCTGCATCTCTCCTAGCTATTCTTTGGATCAAATTGGTATATCTTTCCTTTTCTCCTTTGCCTTTCACTTCTCTTCTATTCACAGCTATTTTAAGACCTCCTCAGACAACCATTTTGCCTTTTTGCATTTCTTTTCCTTGGGGATGGTCTTGATCCCTGCCTCCTGTACAATGTTACGAACCTCTGTCCATAGTTTTTCAAAGCTATGTTTTTTCTAGTAGTTATATATGAATCTGAGAGTTGGACTATGTTCTGAGGATGAGCACTGAAGAATGGATGCTTTTGAATTGTGGTGCTGGAGAAGATTTTTGAGAGTCCCTTGCGCTGCAAGGAGATCAAACCAGTCAATCCCAAAGGAAATCAACCCTGAATATTCACTGGAAGGACTAATGCTGAAGCTGAAGCTCCAGTACTTTGGCCACCTCATGTGAAAGGCTGACTTATTGGAAAAAAACCTGATGCTAGGAAAGGCTGAGGGCAGGAGGAGAAGGGGTCGACAGAGGATTAGGTGGTTGGATGGCATCACTGACTCAATGAACACAAGTTTGAGCAAACTCCAGGAGATGTGAAGGACAGGGGATTCTAGCATGCTGCAGTCCATGGGGTCACAAAGTGAGATGTGACTAAGGGACTGAACAACAACAATGACTTTGAGAGTCTGCAACAGAATGTGCCAAAATAGGGGTGAATTATGATGCTAACCAAGGTAATTTAGGTCTAACCAAGAGCTAGGAGATAGGAATTCCAATATAAATTCTAGAGAAGCCAAGTATTTGTCAGCAATTGCTTTGGAATGGCAATTCTCCCCAAATAGAAGAGGTCCCTCCCAGTGAAATGTGACCAGTGCTCTGAGCAGTTGATACCCCTTCATCATTATATCCAACAGACATGTCCTTCCCAATCGTTATAAAATCCTCCAGTAGCTTAACTTTTTACAGGTGAATTTCAAAGACCTCTGGAAGGTGTCAACCACATTCTCCACTGATTTTAGAGGCTTGAGTTTGATCAAAACCAAGTGGGTATGATTTCAATGGGAGTTTTCTAAAAGATACCCCAATGTCCATAGACCTGGATATGGGATATGGACTAGATGGTATATGTATACATGTGTGTGTGTGTCACACACACACATACACACAAACATCCCATATGTACTACCTGACTGTGCAGATAAGAAGGTGGTTCTTTCTAGCCTCAGAACATTCTAACATCAATAAGTAACAGGCTGGAAGGTGGCCCTGCCTCCAGGACCTCATCCTGCTCCTTCCCTTGTCCTGACGCTAATGGTATTACCCTGCACACCTTCTGGCCATTCTCTTAAACATCCTCATTTCCAGGTCCTCATCCCCCTCTTCTATTTTGCCAGGTTTCAGGGTGCTCTGAATGTGCTCATAATCCTGTTTTATAGTGGCTGGAAATCAGAGACAGAGCTCCAGTGACTCGCTCTAAGTCAGACATCAAAGCAGATCCTCAATTAGAACGCAGGTCTCCAGGGTGTTTTGTTCAACTCTTCCCTTTATTAAATGTTACACATAATAAATTTCCAAGGCAGCGCCATTCCTGGAATGTACAGTGTACATTACCCAGGGCCCAGCAGAGTTAAGTTTCCCACAAACGCCTCAAGACTCATTTCTATGTTTGTTTCTCTGTTGGTGGGTTTTTAGAAGAAACATTAAGCCTTTCACCCATGAGACAGAGAACATTATTTCCCCAAAATCATCTTTGAATGAGCCTGCTCCTTTTCACAGTTTACCGTCGTAGAGAAGATTCTTTTTTGAAGAGTTGGTTAATTATCCAAATACAGAGTCCATTTTTCTAAGTCAGTAAACAGGTTACTTCTGCCCCAGAGCCTGTGGGTTTCCATGGGTCATTTTGTGCATGCATGCTCAGTCATGTCTGACTCTTTTTCAACCCCATGGGCTGTAGCCACCAGGTTCCTCTGTGCATGGGGCTTCCCTGGCAAGAATACTCGAGTGGTTGCCATTTCCTTCTCCAGGGGATCTTCCCCACCTAGGGATCGAACTCAGGTCTCCTGCACCTCCTGCATTGCAGGTGGATTCTTTACTACTTAGTCACCAGGGAAGCCAAATAGGCCATTTTAGTTAATAATAAAAACAAATGAAATTTATTTAGTATGTACCCTCTGACAAGCTGTGTGCTAGGTACATTACATGAATTTATGTGCACTTCACAGCCACCATTCAAAGGTACTATTGTTATCATCATCCACATTTTACAAGTAGGAAGCTGAGGTGCTGAGTGGGTAGATAATTATCCAAGGTAATGGGGTCAGCATTTGAACCCATAAATCAACCAAGGCACCCTGGCTCAAAACTTTGGTGCTCAGCCAGCTCTGTATCTTATTGGGTTGGCCAAGAAATTCAAAATGTTGTTGACCATGTTGGGAAGTAGGACTTGGCCCAATAATGAAAATTTCTAACTTCAGATGAATTAGCCATGCCCACCTTCTTCCAGTTGCTTGGAATTAAGTACTTAGTGACTTGATTATTTTCTCAAGAGTGCAAGAGCAGACATTCTCTTCCTGGTTTGTTGTCTTAATGTTGACTAAACACAAGTGGCAGCAGCTTATACCAAAGCCAAGCCCTCTTGGCTTGCTGGAAGAGTGGAAGCTATTAAGAAGCTGAAATGTAAGACCTGATTTTGTTCAAGTAAATTAAATCATTGTGCTGAACTTAATTCTAATTGTTGAAACAGCTGCTATTAACCAGCCAATTCTGCCACACTTAGGTTTCCCTATATAGAGCCCATATCATCTTTTCTCCCATCTTATCTGGGACTGATTTGAAAAAGTCATTGGTTTTTAAGAAATTGTTTTTTCAGTGTGAGTGTCAGACATTCCAACCAAGTCATCAATATCTGTGTTTACATGACGGGAGCATGTGGTGGTGGTTTAGTCGCTAAGTTGTGTCCAACTCTTGCGACCCCATGGACTGTAACCCACCAGGCTCCTCTGTCCATGGGATTTTCCAGGCAAGACTACTGGAGTGGGTTGCCATTTCCTTCTCCAGGGGATCTTCCCGAACCAGGAATCAAACCTGGGCCTCCTGCATTGCAGGCGGATTCTTTACTGACAGGAGTATAATAATGCCTTAAATAGATATTTCACCTAGGGGGTGGAGCCCTGAGTCATAGCCTTGGAATCTAGTCTATTCACAATCTGCCTCTGTGTTTTACCTCTGAATGTTCTCTCACCTAAACCTTCCATCACAATTTGCCTGGATTACAGTCCCGTCTTTGTCCCTTTGCACGTGTGACTTTCTCCATCCAAATAATCCTTCCTGCTTCCTTGTCATCCTTCCAGGCACAATGCCAGTTTGAAATCTTCCATGAAGTCATGCTTGACAATTCCAGGCCCCACTCAATCTCTTTTTAGTTTCAACTGCTGTGACTCATCATCCATACCAGTTAAAAGACACATCTGTACCCTGTATGCATTTAACTTACTGTCCAAATGAGGATGTTTTTGAGAATGAGAGTGCTATTAATAATTCCACTGGGACAACAGGCATAAGCTGGGACACTATGGGAGATATAGTCCTTCCTCCTAAGTGGCAAATGATACTGAGCTGATGTTCTCCAATGGTGCTTAAAATACAAAGAGACTGTGGAGAATAACTGAGAAGTGCTAACTGCACTGACAAATGCTCAAACATATACAATTAATTACAGCATTCCTGTAGTTAGCTTTGTCCATTGCCAGTCACTCTTTTGTTCAATAAATATTTACTGATCTGCCTGGCTCAATAATGTACCAGGCTCTCTTCTAGGCCCTAAAAATGTAGACAGAGCCACATATATAACCCTGCAAATATATATACAATAAAAAAATAAGTACAGAAATATTGAACAGAATCAATGAATCTAATGAATAAATGGATAAAATAAATGAAACAGAAACAGTGATGAATACTATAAAAAATTAAACCTAGTGACTGACAAGAGATTAATCTCCAAAATATACAAACAGCTTATATAGCTGAACATAAAAAAAAAACCCAATCAAAAAATGGGCTGAATATCTAAAAAGACATTTCTCCAAAGAAAACAGATGGCTAAAAGGCACATGAAAAGATGTTCAGCATTGCTAATTATTAGAGAAATACAATCAAAACTACAGTGAGATATCACCTCACACTAGTCAGAATAGCCAACATCAAGAAGTCTACAAATAACAAATGATGGAAAGGGTGTAGAGAAAAGGGAATCCTCCTACACTTCCACTGTTGGTGGAAATGTAACTTGGTGCAGTCACTATGAAGAACAGTATGGAGATTTCTTATAAAACTAAAAATAGAGCTAGCATATTACACAGACATCACAGCCCTGGGCATATATCCAGAGAAAATGATAATTCAAAAAGATACATGCACCCCAATGTTCATAGCAGCACTATTCAAAACAGTCAAGACATGGAAGCAACCTAAACATCCATCAAGAGGTGAGTGGAATATTAGTGAGTGAAGTCGCTCAGTCGTATCCGACTCTTTGCGACCCCATAGACTGTAGCATACCAGGCTCTTCCGTCCATGGGATTCTCCAGGTAAGAATACTGGAGTGGATTGCCATTTCCTTCTCCAGGGGATCTTCCCGACCCAGGGATCGAACCCGGGTCTCCCGCATTGCAGGCAGACGCTTTAACCTCTGAGCCACCAGGGATTACTCAGCCATAAAAAAGAATGAAATAATGCCATTTGAAGCAACATGGATGGACCTAGAGATTATCATACTAAGTGAAATAAGTCAGAAAAAGACAATACCATATGATATCACTTATATATGGAATCTAAAAAAATTATACAAATTAACTTATTTACAAAACAGAAATAGACTCACAGGCATAGAAAACAAACATGGTTACTAAGGGGGGGGGATAAATTAGAACTTTGGGATTAACAGATACACACTACTGTATATAAAATAGACCAACAACAAGGACTTATTGTATAATACAGGGAGCTATACTCAATATCTTGTAATAACCTATAATGGAAGAGAATGTAAGACAAAAAAAAATATATATATATATATGAATATGTATGAATCACTTTGCTGTACACGTGAAACAAACACCACAGTGTAAATCAACGCTATTTCAATCAACATTTTGAAAAAATTAAGCATAGTGGGCTTCCCTGGTGACTCAGTGGTAAAGAACTGCCTGCTAATGGAGGAGTCATGGGTTCAATCCCTGGTCTGGGAAGATCCCACAATCCTTGGAGCACCTAAGCCCGTGCACCACAACTACTGAGCCTGTGCTCTAGAGCCCAAGAGTCACAGCTACCGAAGCCTGAACAGCCTAGAGCCCATGCTCTGCAACAAGAGAAGCCACTACAAGGAGAAGCCTGCACACTGCAACTACTGAAGAGCCCCCAGCGGCCGTAAGCAGAGAAAAGCCCACACAACAACGAAGATCTGGCACAGCCAAAAAATAAATAAAAATCTTTAAAAAATTAAGCATAGTAAGAGACATTTGTGTAAGTTGTACAAGGGGTTGGTAATTGGTCAGGTAAAACCGGTGGTAAATTTAAGGAGGTCATTTTTGAGCAGAGACCTTGTGGAGAGTATCCTCAACAGGGCAGAATGGCATGGACAAAGGCCCTGGGGTGGGACCAGCAGGCAGGCCAGTGTGGCTAGAGGCAATGGTAGGATCTCAGCAATGTTGTCAGGGGAAGAAGCAACAGTTAGAAGCGAATATGGAGCAACAGACTAGCTCCAAATTGGGAAAGGAGTCCATCAAGGCTGTATAATATCACCTTGCTTATTTAACTAATACGCAGAGTACATCATGCGAAATGCCGGGCTGGATAAAGTACAAGCTGGAATTAAGATTGCCAGGAGAAATATCAACCTCAGATACACAGATGGCACCACCCTTGTGATAAAAAGCGAAGAGAAACTAAACAGCCTTTTGATGAAGGTGAAAGAGTGAAAACACTAGTGTAAAACTCAACATTCAAAAAACTAAGATCATGGCATCTGGTCCCATCACTTCATGGGAAAGAGATGGGGAAACAATGGAAACAGTGACAGAATTTAATTCCTTGGGCTCCAAAATCACTGCAGATGATGACTGCAGCCATGAAAGTAAAAGATGCTTGCTCCTTGAAAGAAAAACTATGACCAACCTAGACAGCATATTAAAAAGCAGAGACATTACTTTGCCAACAAAGGTTTGTCTAGTCAAAGGTATGGTTTTTCCAGTAGTCATGTGTGGATATGAGAGCTGGACTATAAAGAAAGCTGAGGGCCGAAGAATTGATGCTTTTGAACTGTGGTGTTGGAGAAGACTCTTGAGAGTTCCCTGGATTGCAAGGAGATCCAACTAGTCAATCCTAAAGGAAATCAGTCCTGAATATTCATTGGAAAGACTGATGCTGAAGCTGAAGCTCCAATACTTTGGCCACCTGATGCAAAGAACTGACTCATTTGAAAAGACCCTGATGATGGAAATATTGAAACGGAGAGGAGAAGAGGATGACAGAGGATGAGATGGTTGGATAGCATCACCAACTCAATAGACATGAGTTTCAGCAAGGTCCGGGAGTTGGTGATGGACAGGGAAGCCTGGTGTGCTGCAGTCCATGGGGTTGCCAAGAGTCAGACATGACTGAGCAACTGAAATATACTAAGAAATTACTTGTTGTTTATTGAAATTCAAGTTTAACTGGGTATCCTGTTTTTTGTTATTGTTTGGGTTTTTGTTTTTGTTTTCGTTTTTTTTTTTTTTTTTTTTGGTGTTTTCTGATTTTTCCTTGGCCATATCTGGCAACTCCATTTCCTATATATTCAGGGCAGTGTCAGTATGAGTCTCTGAGTTCTTTTTCCTTCTGGTAGCTTCTTCGTACTTTTCCCTTCCCTTCCTTTGACTTCCCAACTCCTCCTCCTAAGATGGGTGCCAACTCTCTCCCTGAAGCACTGTAGGCCATGCTCCTGAGTAACTGTGACACATTTTTAATTGCTCTTTCCACCAAAAGTGCATCAAGTTGAGGATTGGCGGTGGGGTTAGCATAAGAAACCTTATTCTGAAAAGTCCTACATTAGGAAAATGAAATGAACTGAAACTGAAAGTAAACATGCTATTTTCATCCTTTTTCTAAGTTCTGCTTTGGAAAAACATGAATAATTAAATGATTGCCTCCTTTATACAGAGAATTTCCCTTGGACACTCAAAATCTGATTTAATTTACTAATTCAACGATAGAATTTTTTTTAATATGGACACAGAATGTTGGGTAAATAAGCACAGAAGATGGGAAAAAAGAAATCTGGGAAAAGTAAAATCTTTTGCAGCAAAAAAAGAAGGCTTGAACAGTAAATGCTTCAAAGAAAGCTCAGTACTTGAAAGGGATTATTTGTAAGTAGTATAAAATGAATTTCAAAGAATCTGCAATCTTTTTTCCCAAAGGAATTAAATAGATCATTGTGTTCAATAAATGTTTGTTGAACTGAATTAAAGACTTAGTCTCCATCCTCAAGGAGCTCTCAAATATTGAAGAAAAAAATCCAAGTGGAAAAATTAAATTATAAGTCATATGTGACCTCAGTAATCAGATAATGAAGCCCTTATAAATGAACAGTAGAAGCTAGGATATGAGCAATTATATGGATACCTTGTTTATAGTATCTAGAATTCCAGTGTTGTCTACTGTTTGCCTGGTCTCTGTGCTTTGCCCAAAGGGGATACACTCTGATTCATAAACTCATCAACATCCCTATGATTCACACAAAGGAAAGATACGTATCAGAAATGACATCATGATGCTAATGGTTAAGAAAATAGACTTGTGAAGGCAGGGACCAGATCTGTCATACTTACCTCTTTCCCCTAGTACCCAGAACAGTGCTTAGTCAAGGACAGATACTTGAATGAATGACTATGTGAGCACCATCATTATATCATGTAACCTTGCCTTTCTTTACACAAGAAAGTGAATGATGACAAAGCACTTCTCGTGTAATAAACAGAGTAGGTGATAGCATTGAAGGACACGTAGCTGATTCTCCCCACCCATTCATTACCACCAACCCCACTCCATCCTCTAGACTACCATGTTTGAAATTCTCCCATTCATCATGCCTTCTTTTCAAGGAGAGGTGATGTCTATGAGATTTATTGAGCATCTTTCTGCTCTGGGCCAAGCACTACAGTGGGCACTAGGGTACAAAGTTACTGTTTTTAAGAAAGAGAGCCAGAGGTAAAACATTAGTTGCAACTCATACAACTAAAGAAATTCTGTACCCTTATAGCAAATTAAGGTGCCCTAGAAGTCCATAGAAGGAAGATTCCATAGAGGGGTGACGACTGAGCTGAATCTTGAAGATCCTATACAAGATCACTAGAAGCATTACATTGGCAAACTGCTGTGACAATCAGCTCAAAATCTCAGTGGCTTAACATAAGAGAAGTGTCTGTACAGACACAAAGCCCAAGGTGGATACCCTCCATCACATGGTTATCCCAGGCACTTCTCTTTCAACCAGGCTCCTTCTATCTGGGGGTTCCACCAACACTTAGAGCCTCAGAGACCAGACTGCTGAATTCTAACTGGCCAGTTCATCAAGGGAAGACGAAGGGGAGGATACTGCAGGCCACTCAGAAAGCCAGCCTGGATGGGACAAACATCACCCCAGCTCCCAGCTCCATCATGTCAACATCATCTGATGGGTCACTCAATGCAAAGAGGAAATGGAAACAATTTTGTGAACCTTGCATTGATGCCACCACAAAGCACCAGAAAGAGTAAGCCAGGCAGAGGAAATGAGCTAGACCTGATACAATGAATTTGGGTGGTGGTGGGGGAACCAAGAGAGAAGTTTAAAGAGGCAAATTTCGATAGACCAAGGACTTCGATGGAAGGTGACAAAGAGTTCTGTGTGGTATAATATCAGGAGGGAAAGTAATGCCTAAAAATAAAGGCAGAGAGGAAAAAGTGTATAATGACCAGAGAGACAGGAAGGACCCATGGATATATTCCAGAAAGAATGATAGAGAAGGCTACTCTTGCCTTCCAGAGTTCAGTTATGCATGTACTTATTAAATCTTCACAAGATTATAAGAACACAGCCCTGATTTACACAAATCTAAGACTTCTTTATATTTCTGACTTTCTCCTTTCTGCAAGTTAGAACAACAAGAAGCTTTGAAAATGGCTAATAAATATACAGGAATGCAGTCCTTCTGGAAAAGCCACAGGGAAGGGACTGTGCGGACCTAATATTTATGTAAATGCTAACCACATAATGGGCAACTCAGGAAATAATGATGTGACCACTGGGACCAATCTCTTGAACTGCAAAAGCGTTTGATTCACGGGAAGGCTGGTGATTATTGCCTCTTGCAGCCTTGCTGCTCTGTCAACAGTGTAGGTTTCACATTTAGATCAGTTTCGGTGGAAACTGAAACTGGCAAACCTAAATATTAACGAACTTAGTGATGTTTGGAAGAAGCGTACAATTTAAAAATGGATGTATAGCATGAAGAATTGTTAGTCACACCAAGCTCTAAAAGTCCCAATATAATAAGAATATGTTTCTGAGACATGAAAGAAGTTGACCTTTAAGATGTCAGATTGCCATGTTTCCTTTTGCTATGGTGCCCTTTCTGTTGCATCAAAGAGTTGAAGAAATGGATATGAAAATGTAAAATTCCTCTCCTGACTGGATAGTTCTTTGAAAAATGAAAAATTTTATGGGACAAGAAAATGAATGCTTTAATATGTTACACAAGGCTGGAAGGGAAGCCAGTAGAGGGTTCATTTCTTTCCCTCTTTTTATTTTCTGATCATTTTCCTCCTCTCTTTCACATTCGTATTTATTTATAGTGTTTATTCTTCAGTGTATAGAGTGGTTTTGCCTCTGTTCTAATTATGCTCCTAGATTTCAATATTTAAATAGTGCCCCTATGTTTTCCCCCATTCTTTCCAGAACTAAGAATGTATTTGTATCATTATCTCATATTCCTCAATTTTATTACCACTGTCAACTCTGCAAATAGCTTGTAGATGGTAAGTTTCATTTAAAATTTAAATTCTCATAAGAACCACTTGCATATTCCAAACCCACTGCTAATTCATAATTTTCTGTTTCCTCAAAGGAGGTACTTGTATTATTTTAGAGTGTTACTGTTTAGTCACTACGTTGTGTCCAGCTCTTTGCAATACCATGGGCTGTATCCTGACAGGCTCCTCTGTCCATGGAATTCTCCAGACTAGAATACTGGAGTGGGTTGCCATTTTCTTCTCCAGAGGGTCTTCCTGACCCAGGGATTGAACCCACATCTCCTGCATTGGCAGGCATGTTCTTTACCACTGAGCCACCAGGGAAGCCCATTATTTCAGAGTAGAGACTGGTAGACAAGTTCTCAGGAGGGCTGGCTCCCAGTTTTGGTTTTTGCCTCTCCCTCAACAGCTTGATTCCTGCAACTGAATCTAACCAGAAATAGCAAGTAGCAAAGTACTCCTTGGTGTATTAGCCTAACAATTAGTCAGTCAGTCCCATTTGGTTTGCAAACAGCAGTGTTTGTTTCTGCAAACAATTGTGATCTAAGAGAAAAACCTAAAGCACTTTTTAATGGTACATTTATGACCACTCCACTGCTCTCACTACAAATGCAAAAGGTCATCAAAATGTAGACGACTTTTGTGAGATTATTCAGTTCTCAGGACAACAATGCTGGTGAAAATTAACAACTTGATTCCTTACCAGGAAACGCGTCAGTTCCTCTCTATAATTCCTCTTAAACATTGTAACTAGTCAAAATTGATTTACACTTGAAAAGGTCACACATATTCCCCTGGGAAACACTCTCCTGCTCAACTACACTCTGAGGCAGACATTACGAAGAACAGTGCCTAGCTGACAGCATATCCGACTTCCCTTTCTCGACCTGGGAACTCTGAGGCACGAGCAACAATGGGAGCTGTCTTTTTTAGTCATTTAAAGCAAAGACAGTTGAATTTGGTTTCGTTTAGAGTTAATTGTACATTTTGAGTGATTCGGTTTTGGCAAAATCCAAAGCATATTTTGCAAATCGCTTTTCCCATTAAATGTTAAAACCTTTATTTTTAAAAGGAAATGTGATCCATATGCTTGGAATTTGTTTACACTAAAATTATAATATATATATATATACACATTTTTATTCATGTTCCAGAAGCTTTCTGCACCATTTTGTACCACTTTCAAAAATCAAGAAGTTGTGTATTGCCAAAAACTAATGAGAGCAAATCCATAAATGTTAGAAATATTGATTTTATGATTCCTTATGGTCTGACCTTAAAAAAGCATGTCTTTGGTTTTCAATCACACATTGTTGAGAAAAACTTCCTTGGAGAAATTTGTATACTAGACAGACATTTTAAGGGTTAGGGGACTGACTTCTTATTGCATGGCAAGGTTTATTTTGCCTATACTTATCAAGCTGTTTGACCAAATTTAATTTTGAAAATGATTTAATTCAGCTTTTAAAATTCCCCAAAGCACAAATTGAGAATTTATTAAATGCATGCTTATTAAAAACCATATCCAAAATTGTCAAGTTCAACTCTTGGGGTTCACTTAACATAAGGAGTTTTCACACAGTCCAAAATCTCTCACCTGAAACTAAGGAAGGCTGAGAGGAGATAAAGAGCCTAGATGGTCCTTCAAAATAAGGATGAGCATGAAAGTGAATTTATCTTTGCCCAGCTGTATGAAATTCTCATTGGCTTAAAACAGGGATCAGCCAATTGTTTCTGAAAAGGGCCTGATGGTTAATATTTTAGGCTTTGCAAATCATGTGGTTTTCTGTTCACAGTTACTCAAATTCTCCCATGGAAGTGCAATCACAGTCACAGGAAATAGATAAATAAATGGATATGATTGTGTACCAATAAAACTTTATTAACAAAAAAACAGATGGCAGGAAGAATTTGGCCCAAGGGCCTATAGTCTGCTAAGGGCCCTAACTTACAGCTTCTTAAAAAAAACACACAACTCTATTTAGTATATACCTAAGATCACATTTGAAAAAATTGATTTTGGACACTGAAAGACAAAAGTCAACTTTTCACCTCTTCTCCTACTTGCATTCTTGAGACTCTCATTTTAAGACCCAAATAATTAACTTGTGAAGAGACCAAAACCTTGTCCCTGCACTCATCAACACTAATCAGATGCCTAAAGTTACCAATGCAAATCTAACTCTCCTGGAGTTGGTGTATTTGAAGCCTATTGTGGACTTATGGACCTTCTATTATGGGCAGCAAATTCTTAATGAATATGAACAACATTGAAATGTTTGAGAAGAGGAAGCTTTTCACTAGCATGATCCTAGTCTGGTTACCATGTCTTCAGTGTGCTTTTAATTAATTTGCTTAATTAATACATTATGTTGACCTGTGGTCAAAGGTTGCAAACCTATGCCTTCTGCATACTTTCTGAAAGCAGAGGCTGTGGAGCCTGGCCATGCTGAATCAAATACCTAACCTGCCACTTCTGAGCTGTGTGACCTAAGAACCATGTCAGTGTCAATGTTGACGCTTCTCTTCCCTCTTATGGTAATAAACTCTCAGTGTCCATGGCGGCACATAGCTCTGAAGAAACAATGGAATAAAAAACACATTTTTCGGCTTTTCCCGCTGAGAGTTGTAGCTACATAACCAAGACCTGGACAACGAGAACAAAAGTGATATGATTTATTAATTCTGTTTTCAGTTTAATGTGTTTACACATGGAGTTTTTAATCCAGCTTGAAATTCAATGGGCTTCTGTGTATTGATGTCTTTCATCATTTCTCAAGGTTTCTGATCCTTTATCATTTCAAAATTGCTTCTCTCCCTATCTCTGTCTATCCCCTCTGTTTCTGAGATGCCGATTTAAAAATATATTACGTTTTACCGCTACCTTCTGTCTCTCCTTTTCTGAGTTTCACCTTTTGGCTTTCTGTGCTTCATTTTAGGACTGTTTCTTGTAGCTTATTCTCAATCTGCTGTTAATGTTACTTTCAATAGTCATCTTTCTCAGATCTAGAATTTCTATTTGGCTCTTTTACAACATTGTTATATCACTTTTTATATTTTCCAGTTCCCTGCCAATTAAAATTTTTCAATGTTCTCCAACAAACTGAAGATTTAGGTGACGTTTTCTTAGTTTTATGGATCTCTGTGAAGGACCTGGGATTAGTGTTTTAGATCTGAGATTTTGCTGAGGGAAAATCATATTTTTGCAAAACTATGTTTCAGATGAGGGAAGGGTGAGTTTACTTCCAGTTTATTTTCACTTCTAGGAGACAATCTTCTCAGGCTAAGGCTGAAGAGGATTCAGATTTTTGTCCCAGTCCCTTGGGGTCATCTAAAGGACAAGTAAGCATCCCCGAGGGCAAAGGTTTTGCTCATTTTCTCTGAGTTCACAGCCTCCCTGGGATGTCAGACCAATAGCTGCTTAGTACCATATTAGCTTCTGAATGCTTTCAAGATTTTAAGAATAATCCATACAGTTTGTTTGGGGCTTCCCTGGTGGCTCAGAGGTAAAGAATCTGTCTGCCAATGCAGGAGACATAGGTTTGATCCCTGAGTCAGGAAGACCCCAGGAAGAATGAAATGGCAACCCACTCCAGTATTCTTGCCTGGAGAATTCCATGGACAGAGGAGACTGATGGGCTGCAGTCCATGGGGTCACAAAGAGTCAGACACAACTGAGCAGCTAACCACCACCATATACAGCTTGTTTAGTTGTGAGAAGATTGATCCACATGACCTAGTTCAAATTACCAGGGGTGGAAATCCTGAGGTTTCTACTCACATTCTTAAGGGGAGGGGAGGCATCCTTTTATTCCCTCCTGAGAACCATCTTTACTTCAGTTGAAGTGATGACCAGCCTCAGACCATATTCATAAGGTCACCACTTGGGGGAAAGGCAGAAAAACCAGATGAAAAGATCCTGGGAACCTGGAGGCCTTGTTGAAGTCATCAAACACACAAGTCCAGGCTGCCTATCTCTGGACAAGTAATAATCCACTGTTGTTTCACATCTCTATCACACACAGGCTAACTCCTGTCCCTACTAAAAGAAAAGTTACTTAACCTCTGTGGTAGATGTTTGCAATGATGGCCCCAGTTCTTCCCCTGACTTCGAGAGAGCAAAATACAAGCATGTTTAAAAAGTGCTTGTGCATTTATTATTGTCCTGTTACTCGCTCATGCACCTCTGCTTCCACCGTGGGAAAAAGCCTGAGTTAGCATGCACAACAGACATGAGAGACATGGAGGAGGCTCGCCACGTAGTGGAGTCAACCCAGCTGAGGCCATCCTAGATCTACTGCCAGGGGACCCATGGCCAACTGTGGATGAGGGAGTGAGCCCAGCCAGGCTCAGCAGAACCACCAGCTGTCCCAGAGCCTCAAGAGCCTTAATGGTTGTTATAAACCACTGAGTTTGGGGGAACGTTGTTATACAGCATTACATGTGACAAGAGCTAATGATTACATGGAAATAATTATAATATTATAATTACATCATAAGTGTTAGACTTAAATGAGTTATTTCAGGTATCCTATCTTAGAGACTTCCCTGGTGGTCCAGTGGTTAGGAACCCGCCTTCCACTGCAGGGGTCGCAGGTTCAATCCCTGGTCAGGGAACTAAGATCCCACATGCTGTGGGGCAACTAAACTCACTCACCACAACTACTGAACCCACACATCACAACTAGAGAGAAACCAATATGCCACAACAAAGACTCCACCACAACTAAGACCCAATACAGTCAAAAACAAAATTTAAAAAAGTAGGCCAGCTTAGAGGGGTCACTAGAACCTAGTAAGCACTCAAAAAGTATTATCCACTCATATTATTCTCAGCCTCTCAGTTGTGTCTGACTTTTGTGACCTCATGGACTGTAGCCCACCAGCCTCTTCTCTCCATGGGATTTTCCAGACAATACTGGAGTGAGCTGCCATTTCCTTCTCCAGGGATCTTCCCGACCCAGGGATCACCCCCGTGTCTCCTGCACTGGCAGGCAGATACTTTGCCACTGAGCCACCCGGAAAGTCCCACTGATATCATTACATATAACTATTACTGAGACCCACAATTCCTCTCAAGCCGGGAAATTCAGCAATTTTCAGCTGCAATTGACTCTAGTGTCTAAAACACTAACATATTCTAAGGCATTGTTATTTCCTTTGTCTTTCTCCCATCACCCCTTCTTATAAAATCTCACTTCTCACATTTAGTACCTCAAAGATCATTCTGCTGACTTCTGAGGATTGCATAAATGAAGCATGTGAGCACTTGGCTGAGTTCTTTGTTGCTTATTTCTGATCTAGCATAGGACAAAAAATGTCTGCATGGCTTCTTGCTGATCCAGGAGTCATGAGGCAAGGTTGTTAGCCCTGCTTTCTCTATTGACTAGTTGCAGGACTCAGATAAGTCACCTCAGATCTCCAGGTGAAGTTTCTTCACACAAGGACTGAGATAGCTGATGGCAGATTCAATCTTACTTACTGCATCTCCGTGGCTGATACATTCCAGACACTTGGTGAATGTTTGTTGATTTTATTGAATGGAATTGAACCAAACTGACCGAATTGAGCTAGGGAAATTGGCTAAACCTCAGAAAGTTCCTTTTAGGCTTAGTCTTTCTATCACTTTACCACATTTTTTTTTCTTTCAGTTCTCTTTGAAACGATACCTATTCATTACAAGTGAATGAAATAGAATCAAGCTGGTTTCTAGCAGAAATCACTTTCATTCTTCCTGCCCAATGGATGTCGCTAGGAAAAGATGCTAATGTTAGCTACTTTCTATGTATCCATAGGGGCTTCCCTGGTGGCTCAGCAGTAAAGAACCCACCTGCCAATGCAGGCAACATGGGTTTGATCCCTGCATCAAGACGATCCCCTGGAGAAGGAAATGGCAACCCACTCCAGTATTCTTGCCTAAAGAATCCCATGGACAGAGGAGCTTGGCAGGCTATAGTCCATGGGGTCACGAAGAGTTGAACATGATTTAGTGACTACACAACAACAACAACAATGTATCCATAGACTTCGTTTTCCAGAGCTAATTCTCTCCCCTCATCTCCTCAACTTTTTACTAGGACCATGCTATGGGAAAAAGATGGGAAGGAGCCCAGTATCAAGAAAAAGGATTTACTCTTTCTATTACTGTTTTAATGCAATAATAAGTTGCTATAGTTACGGAGAAATCATGTGAAAGCAAGAGGGCTGTCAGTTACCCACCTTGGAATTTCACAGCACAGGAAGCAAGCGTGCAATCTGAATCTTCAACTGGCCTCCTTCAAAATCTTTCTCATCATATGTTGACTTGAGCCTTCCAGTATGTTTCCTATTCATTGTTTTTTCAGAATTAAAAATATAAAATAGTTCACTGGAAATGTGTCTGTATGTAAGTTACTTTGGCAAATAAAATGGAATCTTCTCTTCCTACAAAAAGTAAGATATACTATCTTAAGGTTGTCAGGAAAGTGGGCACAAAGTTAATGGGGTGACTTAATGGTATAATCACTAGTAAGATGGCAGCTTTGTTTTCTGTGGAAAGGAACTCCATATAGCTCTGCTTCTGTTTGTATTTCCTGATACCAACCACTGGAAAGTGCCAGGTCTGAACTGTCAAAATGTCAAGTCTGATTTGGGGGGAGAGTTTTCAACACTAACCTGATGTCGCTTTGAAATTAATATAAGTGAGACTTCCCCGGTGGTCCAGTGCCTAATGCAGGGGGCCCAGGTTGCATCTCTGGTTAGGGAACTAGATCCTACGTGCCACAACTAAGACCTGGCACAGCCAAATAAATATTTGAAATTAATCCAAGCCAGATGCATCAGTCAAGAAATGAGGTTGTGATTCCAGTGCTACAGCACCATGCCACTTACAGGAAGAGAACCAAGAAGGTGTTCCATCCACCAGAGGGAAAGTGGGAGGGAAAACAATGGACAGCTATGGTAGATAATATGCTATATCTTATTCCTGGGCGTGGAGGAAGACTACATTTTCCATCCTCCTTTTCAGTTAAATGGGGTTACATGACTAAGTTCTGGCCAACAGAATGTGGTAGGAAGTGATGGAGGCCATTTTCTTCCCTAGTCCTTGAAAATACCTCACAAAACCTTTTAGGCTTCTCTTTCTTGCTAGGAATATAAAATTTCTTGGAAGCTGTACCAGTCCATCTATGTTACATAATAAAACACCTCAAAATGTAGTGGCTTAAAATAAAAGCAAATCTTTTGTTAGCTCATGATTCTACAGTTCCATATTTTGAGAAGGGCTCAAGCTGGGTCACTGCTCTGTAGACCTTGTTGACCATCACTCATGTGGCTGGTGGGTTTGTCAAAGAGGCCTTAGGTGGAGTGACTCATCTCTGCTTCACGTGGTCTCTAATCAATATGAGGAGGTTGACATTTCTCTCAAGTGGGGGAAATATGTCCATTATTAATACATTTGGAATATAATCTCAGGGCTTCCTTGGTGGTCCAGTTGTTAAGAATCCGCCTGCCAATTCAGGAGACACGAGTTCAATTCTGGGTTCGGGAAGATTCCACATGCTGCAGAGCACCTAAGCCCGTGCAGCAAACTATTGAGCCTACACACTGCAACAAGAGAAGCCACCACAACGACCTTGTGCACCACAAGTAGACAGCAGCCCCCACTTGCTGCAACTAGACAAAAACCTACACAGCAATGAAGACCCAGCACAGCAGAAAATAAATAAATAAATAAAAAGAATATAGTCTTAATATAAAACCATAAATTTCTTCCCAAGGAACCTTAATACTCCCTCAGTTGGTACTTACCATAGAGTTTTACCTTTTATACAGTTGCTACATGTATATCAACTCCTCCAACTCAAATATCACCTGAAGAAATAGTAAAGAGGATCAGATATTCTTTAGAGACCAAAAAAAGTCCAGGCTTTGTTAAATGATACATAAAGACCATAAGGGTAGGATTTGCAGGGATGATACTGAAGTCTGGATTTTCTATCCTTTATTTCAGCAGACTTCTCACCCTTACATGGCAGAAGGAGAAGAGGGTGTCAGAGGATGAGATGGCTGGATGGTATCACTGACAGGAACTTGGGCAAACTCCAGGAGATGGTGAGGAACAGGGAGGCCTGGTGTGCCACAGCCCATGGGGGTTGCAAAGAGTCAGACACAAATGGGCCACTGAACACACACGCACACACACACCACCTTTACATAGGAAAGGCTTGGGTCATTTGATGTGCTTGGCGCAGGTCAGGAATCTACAGAGAATATTATCCTATGAACTAACATTCCCTGGAGAAGAAACAGTAGCTGAACTAGGTTTCCTCTGAGAAAAGACAAACAGGAAGTCTGTGACAGCACTGACTCCAAAGGAAATGGACATAATGAGTGTCTGTCTGTTTGCCCTCAAGGCTGATAGATTCACAACTTAAAAGCTGGCTAGGGAGGGGGCTTCCCTGGTGGCTCAGTGGTAAAGAATCTCCCTGCCAATGTGGGAGACAAAGATTTGATCCCTGATGGGGAGGATCCCACATGCTGTAGAACAATTAAGCTACCAATGGTATTTTTCACATAACTAGAATAAATAATTTCACATTTTGTATGGAAATACAAAAAACCTCAAATAGCCAAAGCAATCTTGAGAAAGAAGAATGGAACTGGAGGAATCAACCTGCCTGACTTCAGACTCTACTACAAAGCCACAGTCATCAAGACAGTATGGTACTGGCACAAAGACAGAAATATAGATCAATGGAACAGCATAGAAAGCCCAGAGATAAATCCACGAACCTATGGACACCTTATCTTCAACAAAGGAGACAAGAATATACAATGGAAAAAAGACAACCTCTTTAACAAGTGGTGCTGGGAAAACGGGTCAACCACTTGTAAAAGAATGAAACTAGAACACTTTCTAACACCATACACAAAAATAAACCCAAAATGGATTAAAGATCTAAATGTAAGACCAGAAACTATAAAACTCCTAGAGGAGAACATAGGCAAAACACTCTCCGACATAAATCACAGCAGGATGCTCTATGACCCACCTCCCAGAATATTGGAAATAAAAGCAAAAATAAACAAATGGGACCTAATGAAACTTAAAAGCTTTTGCACAACAAAGGAAACTATAAGCAAGGTGAAAAGACAGCCTTCAGATTGGGAGAAAATAATAGCAAACGAAGCAACAGACAAAGGATTAATCTCAAAAATATACAAGCAACTCCTGAAGCTCAATTCCAGAAAAATAAATGACCCAATCAAAAAATGGGCCAAAGAACTAAACAGACATTTCTCCAAAGAAGACATACAGATGGCTAACAAACACATGAAAAGATGCTCAACATCACTCTTTATCAGAGAAATGCAAATCAAAACCACAATGAGGTACCATTACACGCCAGTCCGGATGGCTGCTATCCAAAAGTCTACAAGCAATAAATGCTGGAGAGGGTGTGGAGAAAAGGCAACCCTCTTACACTGTTGGTGGGAATGCAAACTAGTACAGCCACTATGGAGAACAGTGTGGAGATTTCTTAAAAAACTGGAAATAGAACTGCCATATGACCCAGCAATCCCACTGCTGGGCATACACACTGAGGAAACCAGATCTGAAACAGACACATGCACCCCAATGTTCATCACAGCACTGTTTATAATAGCCAGGACATGGAAGCAACCTAGAAGCCCATCAGCAGACAAATGGATAAGAAAGCTGTGGTACATATACACCATGGAATATTACTCAGCTGTTAAAAAGAATTCATTTGAACCAGTTCTAATGAGATGGATGAAACTGGAGCCCATTATACAGAGTGAAGTAAGCCAGAAAAATAAAGACGAATACAATATACTAATGCATATATATGGAATTTAGAAAGATGGTAACGATAACCTTATATGCAAAACAGAAAAGAGACACAGATGTACAGAATAGACTTTTGGACTCTGTGGGAGAAGGCGAGGGTGGGATCTTTCGAGAGAACAGCATGGAAACATGTGTATTATCTAGGGTGAAACAGATCACCAGCCCAGTTTGGATGCATGAGACAAGTGCTCGGGCCTGGTGCACTGGGAAGACCCAGAGGGATCGGGTGGAGAGGGAGGTGGGAGGGGGGATCAGGATAGGGAACACATGTAAATCCATGGCTGATTCATGTCAATGTATGACAAAAACCACTACAATATTGTAAAGTAATTAGCCTCCAACTAATAAAAATAAATGGAAAAAAAATAAAATAAATTTGATTGGAGTATAGCCATGCACATTCATTTATACATTGTTCTATGGCTTCTTTCACACTACAATGTGAAATAGTTACAGCAGAGAAATAGGGTGAATAGTTACAACAGAGAAATAGAGTGAGTGGTTACAACAGAAAATATGGCCATGAAGCAAAAACTATTTTCTATTTGGCCCTTGATAGAAAAAATTTGCTGACCCCTGGGATAGAGGAAATACTACTCCCATTCTTAAGATCTTGATACGGTACATACCTTAGGCTACTTTTTGCCTAGTTGTTGGTCAAAGGAACTAGAGATTTTCTTCAATTTATGACAGCCAAGACTTGATGGGCATTGTTGTTCAGTCGCTAAGTTGTGTGTGACTCTTTGTGACCCCATGGACTGCAGCATGCCAGGCTTCCCTGTCCTTCACTATGTCCCTGAATTTGCTCAAACTCATGTCCATTGAGTTGGTGATGCCTCCCAACCATCTCATCCTGTGTCACCCCCTTCTCCTCCTTCCCTCAATCTTTCCCAGCATCAGAGTCTTTTCCAATGAATTGGCTCTTCGCATCAGGTGGCCAAAGTATTGGCGCTTCAGCTTCACCATCAGTCCTTCCAGTGACTATTCAAGGTTGATTTCCTTTAGGATTGACTGGCTTGATCTCCTCGCTATCAAGGGACTCTCAAGATATTTTGGAAGTAAGATAGGAAATATGCATTGGTGATGGTTCCTCTCATTCTCTCTGCCTCCCCCTCTTCCTTTCCTCTTTCTTTCCCTCTCTTTGAAAAATGACACTATTTGCTCAGTAAACAAAGGAAGAAAAAACACTGTCAGGAGAGGTGAGGGCATCAGTGCTCTGCTCATGGCCAAGACCAGAGGTGGCAACAAGATCCACTTTCTTTAGAAGTCAAGAAAGGGTCTGCACAGTTGGGGCCAGGTGTGGATGGAAACCTGGTGCTACCCTCTGACTTTTGTTCACACTTTAATGTACAAGCAAAGCACCTGGGATCTTGTTAAAAAGTAGATTCTAGAACTTCCCTGGTGGTCCAGTGATTAAGAATCCACCTGCCAATGGAGGGGAAACAGGTTCAGTCCGTGGTCTGGGAAGATTCCACATGCCACAGGGCATCGAAGCCCGTGCACCAAACTATTGAGCCTATGCGCTGCAACTACAGAAGCCCATGTGCCTAGAGCTTGTGCTCCACAACAAGAGAAGCTATCGCAGTGAGAAGCCCATGCACCACAACGAAGAGTAGCGCCCACTCTCCACAACTAGAGAAAAGCCCGCAAGCCCTAATGAAGACCCATCACAACCATATAAATAAACTATTTTTTTAAAGTAGATTCTGATTCAGTAGGTCTGAACTGGAGCTTGAGACTCTGCAGTTCTAATGAACTCCAAGGAGATGACAATACTGCTGGGTCAAGCACCAGTCTTTGAATAGCAAGGTGAGCACTGCTCCTCACATAAGGCTGCTCAATGCAATGCCCTGGGCAATTGTTAAAAGAAAAATCCTAATGCCTGACTGAGTCTTGTCCTCCAATATTCTGGCAAACTTGCTCTGGTCTATCATCTGGGCATCTGGATATACAAAGATCCCCAGTAGCTTCTTTGTTGTTGTTCAGTTGCCAAGTCATGTCCGACTCTCTGCAACCCCATGGACTGCAGCACGCCAGGCTTCCCTGTCCTTCACCATCTCCCAGAGCTTGCTCAAACTCATGTCCATCGAGTCGGTGGTGCAATCCAACCATCTCATCCTCTGTCACCTCCTTCTCCTCCTGCCTTCAATCTTGCCCAGCCTCAGGGTCTTTTCCAGTGAATTGGCTCTTTGCATCAGATGGCCAAAGTATTGGAGCTTCAGCTTCAGCATCAGTCTTCCAATGCATATTCAGTAGCTTCTAATATGCAGTAAAACTTGAGAGACAGTATTCTTGAGTTCAAGAGGTGAGGACTGCTGTTAGATCAGCAATGACTGTTTTCAAAAGAGATTATTAGTAAATATGGATAAGGACAATATCAATTCAAAAATCAAATTGACTATCTATCAAGTGATGCCTATAAGCCATCCTTCATTATATAAATAATTTGGGAATCCATGTAGTTCAAAGCTGGATGCATTTTACAAATAAGGGATCTGATTTCATTACTTTTTTTCCCCAGGAATTGTGCCTGGCCAAGCTGGGATCAGCTTCCTGCCTCTCATTGTATCAATAAATACATCAGCATGGGGCCACTGGGACCTCATCTATACCCAGAGCAGAATGTACAAGACGATCCAACAGCTAATGTTTTAGACTTGTCTCTTCCCATTTCCAAATTACACACTTATTGTACTCAGGCAAAATCAACATGGGGCCAAGTCTGCAGATGTTTGAAAACTTCCAGATGATTCTGTAAGTTGTTCTTTTTTCATCCTCATGTAAAGATGCCTACGTTCACAGTCTTTATTGAATACTTTCTAAAGTGTTTCAATAAACCCAAGTGTTCCCATCTTAGCTTCCATGTCTCCAGACTGGGAGAAAAAACACATAAATGTTTCTTAAGAAGACGAAAATGTGAGTTGATGTATCACCACCTCCAATCTGGCCTCTTAATGCCTAGATCTATGTGGGCTCCTCTCCATATATTATTGTCTTCAGAGCCTTGTATTCCAGTCCTTTGGAGATCAAAATCCATTTTTAAGATAAGTTCCCCTCATACCACTGGTACTACTCATATCCTCTTCCTTGAAGTCTGTTTTCTCTGGGTCATAGTCCTGTTCCCAGCTTCTATCACATCCACCCAGAGCTGGCTCCGTCTAAAGAACTCAACCATTTCTAACTGTGCAGCACCATTTACCAGCAGCACCAAAGGAAACCTAATACAAATGCAAATTCTTGGGCCCTGACCCAGACCACATGACTCAGGCTCTCCGGGGCTAGACCCAGGAATCTGTGTTTCACAGACCTGCCAGGGGACTCCTGTGTGAGCTTAAGTCTGAGACGTGCCGGCACAGGTGAACTGCAGTTAGCTTGTAGCTTGTGTGCTCTGCTATCACCAGGTATATTAATTTAGTTACGAAATATGTCCCCACCACATCTCCGGGGCACTCAACTCCAATCAGCTCTTTCTCACTGGGGGCTTGCTCCCTGCTCCCGCAGGCTGGCTGCAGGGCTCAGCTTCAGAGGGTGGGTCAGATCCAGATGTGCTCTTGGACCGTGCATCTTGTTGTGGGACTCCAGCTGGAGGAATGGCCACTATTTGGGCAATCAATTCTCATGGTGGAAGTCAGAAACTCCTGGAGGGCCAGTCTTCTTAAGGCCTCGCCTCAGAAGCGAGAGGGCTTCCCAGGTGGCGCATTGGTAAAGAATCTGCCTGCCAATGCGGGTTCGATCCCTGGGTCAGGAAGATCCCCTAGAGGAGGCAATGGCAATCCACTTCAGTATTCTTGCCTGGAGAATCCCATGGACAGAGGAGACAAGCAGGCTACAGTCCATGGGGTCGAAAAGAGTCAGACATGATTGAGCACAACACAGCAGCTCAGAACTGAGACATCACCTCTTCTGCCCTCATTTCATTGGCCCTGGCTAGTCACACAGCCAAGCCCCACTGGGGAGAGAAATACACTCCCATGCAGGTGAATGGGTGGATAGGCAAGTTGAGTATTTGCTCAACAAAAATGTAATAGACTACATTGGGAGAGTAAATAAGCCCAGGTTAGCTCTCGCTAGCTATTGAATGTGATTAAATTTTACTAGGCTAACAATAGTACTGCAATGAGAACAGCAGAGAGTTCAAGAGAGTGGCAGTCAGCCCTTAGACAATTTTTGTCATTCTTTCATATTCATGTGATAAACCCTGGACAGCAAATTTCCATCCAGATTTCCTTTCTGCGTCTACTTCTAAAGAACATATGCAGTATGAACTTTAAAAAAAAATCAAAGGAAATACCTGCTATAGCATTTTCCCCCATGGTTATTTCCACTTTGAAAAGCTGACCAAATATTTGTCTCTCCTACTATGTTTTTAAAAGAAAACTCTCTTAAATTCCCATCAGTGATTCTCTAACCACATTCAACTGGCAGAAGCCAAAAAGAAAAATATCTTCCCTGAAGATACAGTGAAGCCTGCCACTACTCACAGAATTCATCATGTGCCAGACATGGAATCATTAAAGGATTGGGGGCAACCCCATCACACCCTGGGAGGTTGAGAAGGCAACTGAAAATCCCTTGATGACCAGACTGAGAGAGCCTTCATTTCCTGAGTTCAGTCACTGGGCCACTGGGGCCAATAAATATTTGTTGAAGGGAAAATGCATGGATTCTGCTCAAGATGCCAAATAACTGGCAGTGTCCTATTGAAAGGGGAGCAAAAGCCAGTCAGTTCCAGAAAGATCTCTGTCTAACCAGCTTCCATGAGCCAGAGACTCAAAGTGAATGCATCACCAGGCAATGGGTGTGTAGAAGGAGGCAAGGGCACTCTAGCCAAGGGGGCAGTGTAGATTCCTAAATATTTTGTGTGTGTGTGAATTAGAATTAGTTGAAGAATTTTTAACAGGGTGAGAGATTTTAAAACCTATAGATGGAATTCCCAGGGCAGACTCTGTACATGATTCTGACTGATCTGGAGAAGAGCTCTGGGGAGCGCAGATTTTTAAAAAATCTATAAAAAATGGACTTCCTTGGCAGCCCAGTGGCTAAGACTCCATGCTCCCAATGCAAGGCGCCAGGGTTCCATCCCTGGTCAGGGAACTAGATCCCACATGTCACAACTAAAGATTCCACATGCCACAAAAAAGATCTAAGACCCTGCAACTAAGATCTGGTGCAGCCAGATAAATAAATAATTTTTTAAAAAATAAATAAAACTTTTGGGGGAAAGTAAGATACTGTGTTAAAATTCCTGGTCTTGGGTTGCAGCCCTGCTTTTCACACTGTAAGACACTACACAAGTTACATGTACTTCCTCAGCCTCAGTTTCCTCATCTGTTGGATCAGCATAATATGCCTGGGTGGCTCTGAGGCTCAGTTGCATTTGAACGGGAAATGGTCTATTGATATGTAGAACATTCTTACCAGGGATAATACTGGGGAGAACTGGATGATGGACCCTCTTCCCTCAAAGGGACTGGCTGCAAAAGACATTGTCGTCTATCTAAACGGTATCCTGGGGTTGCACAGTGCACAACCTCTACAACCGTATGCTGAGCTGCCTCACTTCCCATGCCCTGGTTTCAGTGGCACCTAAAAGCCACAATGATGAACAGATTTTCAAGGATGGCACAAATAAACTAAGAGTCATCTTCGTATTCACTGAGTTCATGACTGAAGTTGGTAGAAGAAAATTTTATGTGTCACCTTTAATAATAATTTAAAAAATTTCTTCAGACACTAATAGAATGATTCACTTAATCACCAAGGTGATGAAAGCTGTGGCATTAGCAGCTTATGATTTTGAACTTTTCTTATAACTTTATAGATCTTGTCACTTTTCAGAGTTTCATTTGGGAGGCAGCACAGAAAACATCTTCCCTTTAATTCCTTTGGTGTTTGCCTCCAGCATTTGTCTCAGAGAAGAGAGAAAAAGAGGGGCCTGTTCCAGAAGGATGAGTGTCCCTCAGTTCCTGCCACGCCTACTATGAAACAGGCACTCGATGGTAAATGAGGCACCATAGGATATGAAGCAGAAGCATTCAAACAAAAACAGTAATTCAGAGTCCCATATTTTGTCCCATTTCTCACTATTTATGCTAGACACACCCTAAGGTGACCCCCAAGGAGTCATGGTGTTGTATTATTCCCTCCTTTTGAGTGTGAGTGCAAGCTGTGATTTGTTTCCAGCCAATAGTATATGTCCAAGGTGACAGTATGTCACACTGATGGTTAAATTATAGAAGACTCTGTCTTAGCAGACCAGGGAAGACACTTTCCCACTGGCCTTCATGGAGCACACATTCATGTGAACTACCCACAAAAAGAGTCACACAGAAGAACACTGCAGGCAAGCTCTAAGACCTTATAGTAACCTCCAACCAACAGCCAGGAAGACACAGGGACGTCAGTTTTACAACCACAAGGAAACAAAATCTACAACAACCTGAGAGAGCATGGAATCAGAACCTTCCCCAGTCAAGCCTCCGAGGAGAATACAATCTGGTTGGTACCTTGATGGCAGCTTTGTGAAGCCTCTAAGTTTGTGGTAAGTTGTTACACGGAAGGAGGAAACTAATACATAAAATACTACATACATATAATACTCTATTGCATTATATTATTACTCTAATTAGTCATCCATTTAATTCTCTAATAGAACAGAAGTTGGGGGATGCCCTATTCAGAAAGAGAAATCTGTTGTGGGCTTTGAACAGTGAGTGGACAAGAGAAGCTGGACTTTTCCACCCTATAGTTCTTTTCCTACAAATGACATGCATACAGCTCAGAGGTCATCTCAGCAGAGTGGATAATCCCTCCAGGGGGTCTCCTCACTTGCAGCCCATGGAAAGAAGCCCACCGATTTTCTGGATAACATAAATCCACACAGACTCCTTTATGATTATCCAATTTGATTATAACTGCACTCCAGTTATCCTCAGGCACACATCCACGTCTCAACTCTCATAGCATTCAAGGAGTTTATAGTTTGAAAATATTCTCCTTTTCCCAGGTAGGAGAGAGATTTAACAGGTAGGAATTTTTAAAGAGCTGTAGCCTTCAGCATGTCTGGTAGCTTTTGACTTGCTTTTCAACATAGATTCCCGCTTCCTTAGTTTGGTATTTAATAGCTTACAAAAAAAATAGAAATGTTGCATATGGTTTTATAATTTGGTCCTTTAGAATAAAGTGCACATAGTCACAAAAGATTTATAGTAGCTCTGATATAAAATGATTCTTTTACTCCTAATCTCAAGTCACATTTTTACATCATGGGTAGCAAATTCTATTGTAAATCTCATGAGCAGATCTCAGCCAAATTTTTAATCTACTCTGGAAATTCTAAAACAGTAGTAAGGTCAATTCTTTTGACCACATTTGAGAACTTATCTGATTTATAAATATCCTCAAATACCACATTCTCCCTCTCTGCCCTACTGTCACAGGGTCATGGATTCCTTAAATAAATGACTGCTGAGTCTTATCAAAGCACAAGAAAGTCTTCTATGAAATGTCAAGTTTAGATCCTAATACAAAATAACTCATTCCAGTGCATGTTTTATCCTTAATGTGGTGTGTGACACCATGGAGGATATTTTCAACTCTGACATTCAACAAACCCAGAAAACATTCCAACATCTCCCGAGTCCCAAAGTGAACTCTCTAGAAATGTTAGTTTTCTTCCTCTCCAGAATCTTACAGTCTGAACTTAAATGGTCATCTCTATTGTCTTTTTTTTTTAACTTTTTATTTTGTATTGAGGTATAGCTGATTAACAAACAATGTTGTGATAATTACAGGTGAAGAGGGAAGTGACTCAACCATATATATACATGTATCCATTCTCTGAAACTCCAATACTTTGGTCACCTGATGGAAAGATATGACTCATTTGAAAAGACCCTGATGCTGGGAAAGATTGAAGGCAGGAGAAGAAGGGGAAGACAGAGGATGAGATGGTTGGATGGCATCACTGACTCAATGGACATGAGTTTGAGTAAACTCCGGGAATTGGTGATGGACAGGGAGGCCTGGCATGCTGCAGTCCATGGGGTTGCACAGAGTCGGACACAACTGAGAGACTGAACTGAACTGAACTGATCCTTTCTCCCCCAAACCCCTCTCCTACCCAGGTTGCCACATAACATTGAGCAGAGTTCCCTGTGCTGTACAGTAGGTCCCTGTTGGTTATCTATTTTAAATATAGCAGTGTGTCCATGTCCATCCCAAACTCCCTAACTATCCCTTCCCCCAATTTTTGTAATATTTACCTGTTTTCAGAAACTGCACTATACAGTAGCAGGGATATACTATGCTATAGTACACTATATAACATATGCTATACTATACTTCCTATACGAAGAGAAATATTCAAGCCTGTGATGCAAATTCACCTTATAAGAAAGACGATGACACTTTGATTTCCACAAGATTCTGACCTTGGGGTCAGTACCAACCATGGCATGACCCATGAAATACACAGTTTCCATGGCCATCCTACTTGAAGTGTGGTCTGTGGACCAGCAACATGAGCATCACTGGAAGCTTGAAAGAAATGCAGAACCTCAGATCCCCAAGATCTGCTGAAATAGAATCTACATCCAAACAAGAGCCTCTCGAGTGCGATAATGTTGGATAAGCCGTGGTGGCCTATAACTCCAGGGGGATTGGATCCCCAACCTTTACTGTCAGCTCCCCCTTTTGCCCAGGCTCTGTAAACTAGATACTGAAATGCTGAGCTTACACTGATAATGGGCCTACCTCCAACCAACTGTATCCTTGGGTGGCTCTTGGAGTTCTACCTGTGATCTTCATACACCATCCAAGGACAGCGGTGCTAATGGGAAACATCAAGGCCAGAATGAGGTCTACATTAAGCAAAGCCCACTAGAAGAAGAGACTTCCGCATCAAAATGTATGGCAAGACTGGATGCAAAGAATAAAGGAAGACACTGGTAAGAATCCAAATGCCCTGTGCTTGAATGAACTTATGGTTACTGGGGGAAATGATAAAGGGAAGGGGTAGTTGCAGAGTTTGGGATGGACATGGACACACTGCTGTATTTAAAATGGAGAATCAACAAGGACCTGCTGTCCAGCACAGGGAACTCTGCTCAATACTCTGTAATAACCTATGGTTACTACAGGAGGGAAGGATGGGGGGAAGGGAGTTTGGGATAGACATGTACACACTGCTGTATTTAACATGGAGAACCAACAAGGACCTACTGCACAGAACAGGGAGCTCTGCTCAGTGTTATGTGGCAGCCTGGATGGGAGGGGAGTTTGGGGGAGAATGGATACATGTATATGTATGGCTGAGTCCCTTTGGTGTTCACCTGGAACTATCACAACAATGTTAATCAGCTATACTCCAATATAAAATAAAAATGCCCTGTATTTATTTATGAGAAGCTGCTCTCAGGGTACTGATAGCATGTGGTATTTCAAGGTCCAACATTTCTTTATGATTTGGGTGCCATGGAGTATAAAGAGCCATGTCCTGATCATGTAGATACTAACATGAGGGGAAGCTGGGTGAAGGGTATATAGGAACTCTCTGAACCGACTTTGCAACTTTTCTATAAATAGAAAATTATTCCAAAATTAAAAGTTCATTTTAAAAAATGTAAAATTTGGCTTGCCATCCCTGCTGGCTCAGACAGTAAAGAATCTGCCTGCAGTGCAGGAGACCCAGGTTCAGTCCCTGGGTCAGGAAGATCCCCTGGAGAAGGGAATGGCAACCCATCCAGTATTCTTCCCTGGAGAATCCCATAGACAGAGGAGCCTGGTGGGCTATAGTCCCTGGGGTTGCAGAGAGTCAGACATGACTGGGCGACTAACACATACTTAGGAAAATGAGTCCCCCAAAAAAACTTTTCAAATTATAATATTTAAAGTGCTAAATATACTAAACATGGGAAAAAATTAAAGCAATGAAAAGAAGTATCTTATTCCATATTCATCATATTTTTTCACTATATCTCATAACAGCATATACCTATTTCCTAAGCAAACCCAAAGAAGCACAAGGGTATGAAAAAGGAACAAAGCCAAAAAAGTAACAAAGAAGAATGAGTGATTCTACCTATAGTGCTAGAGATTTGACAAATATGTGTCAAGAGTATGAAATTATGGCAGAATCTCCCTTGAGTGGTTTATCTCACCTCTCCCTCCAAATATCTACCTCCCCCCCCCCAAAAAAAAAGTCAAATGGAAAAAAACATCTTAAAAAAGAGCTATACCCATCATCACATATATGAAGTACTCAAATTTTATTTTATTGGTCAGGATTCTGACTAGCAAACAATGGAATCCACTCTCCGGTGAGGTGAGGTTAAGCAGGAAAAGGGCTTATTGAAAGATATTCAGTAGCTCCGGAATCATCAGGAGGGCTGAAGAAATGAATGCAAGGCATAACTTCCAGGAAAAATGCCAAAACCATGCTGCAAATTAGCCTGATTTGGGGGGAGATGCCACTGTTGCTTTACCATTGCCACCTCCAATCCCCCAGTGCCAGGACTTCAGCTTGACTGCAAATGATGGTGCTTCTAGCCCCTGGCTCTTCTGCACCACGAACTCAATCTTACAGCCACTGCCCCCAGTCCTGAAAGTCAACCAGCACAAGCATCAGCCCTGCCAGCAAGATGGAAGCTCGCTGCAAGTTCATTTCTTTCCAGCTCAGCTCTGAATCCAGGTCTTCAGCGGTTTTTAAAATTTTTTTTAAATTCTAAATGGCAGAGCCTTGCCACACCCAAGCCCCAAAAGAGCCTGAGAATTTGAGCTCTGATTCTACATCTAGGAAGATAAGACCAAGGGTGACCAAGTAATCCCAACCTGGGTAGGAGTTTTCTGGTTTTGCAATTAAAGTCCTACATCCCAGGAAAACCCTCAGTCCCAGGCAAACCAGCACAACTGGTCACTAAATTGAAAACTCGTAACCTGTGCCTTTCTCCAAGTATAGAAAGGGTTTGAAAAATGTGTTGTGGAGCCACAAATATGATGTGTATTATCCCCTACAATAATCAATACACATTGATGAAAATATAAATTGTGGTAATTCATATGATCCAGCAATCCCACTCCTGGGCATGTACCCGGACAACACTCTAATTCAAAAAGATACACATGCCCTTATGTTCACAGCAGCACTATTCACAATAACCAAGACATGAAAACAACTTAAGTGTTCATCAACAGATGAATGGATAAAGAAGATGTGGTACATATATACAATGGAATATTACTCAGCCACAAAAAAGAATGAAATAATATCATATGCAGCAACATGGATAGACCTAGAGATTGTCATACTAAGTAGAGTAAATAAGAAAGAGAAAGACAAACACAATATGATGTCACTTCTGTGTGGAATCTAAAATATGACACAAATGAACTAATCAAGAAATAGAAACAGACTCACAGATGTATAAAGCACACTTGCAGTTGCCAAGGGGGAGGTGAGGTGGGGGAGGGATGGATTGGGAGTTTGGGGTTAGCAGATCAAACTATTACATATAAGATGGATAAATAATAAGGTCCTACTGTATAACACAGGGTATAACACAGGGAACCATATTCAATATCCTGTGACAAATTATAATGATGAGTATAAAGAAGAATGTATACATGTATAACTGAATCACTTTGCTGTATAGTAGAAATTAACACGACATTGTAAATCAACTATATAATTGAATAATTAACTTGCATCTGTAGCCCCAATTGGTCACTAGGACAACTGACCCAGAGCTGTGATGAACCAACTCATCCCCCTTTCTCATCACTCTTCCCCAACTCCTGAGTCATAGTTTGTTCCTGTTCACACATAGTTATTGGTTAAAGTGCAGTTTTCCTGGTCACCTTGCACTTCTTATGTAGGCTATTTGTACCTGACAATAACTAAATTGGATTTAAAGTAGATCTTACATTTTAAACAACCGTCTCACCACCACCACCACCACCATCATCACCCACCCACACACTGGAGTCGGGTAGGTGCCAAAACGTGTCTTTCCAACACTCACTCCATTTGACTTCCAGCCTGGCTTTCTATTGTTCGAGCTTCCCTCATAGCTCAGGCAGTAAAGAATCAGCCTGCAATGCAGGAGACCTGGGTTTGATTCCTGGGTCAGGAAGATCCCCTGGAGAAGGAAATGGCAACCCACTATAGCATTCTTGCCTGGAAAATCCAATGGACAGAGGAGCTTGGTGGGTTACAGTCCATGGGGTTGCAAGAATCAGACATGACTTTAGTGATTAAACCACCATCACAGCTTTCTATAACATTGAGGCTTGAAAGCTGAAAACCTTTCCAGACTCCTTTGCAGCTCAGGTTTTGAATGAGACTCGGGGTCCTTCAAACCACTACCAGTCCTTGAACACTGCAGACCCTGTTCTCTTTCTGCATCTGCTCAACCCCTCTCACCCTTGTTTGTTCTGCTCCAGCCACACCACTGCCTTGCTTTTCCTTGAATTCTCCAGAGACTCTAAAGCTTCAGATCTTTGCACTGGCTGTTTCCTCTGCCTGGAATGCTCTTTCTAAATACCCACATGGCTTACTCCCTCAATCCATCAGGTCTCTCTCCAATGCATCTTCACACTGAAGCCATCTCCAGCCACTTTTCCTAAAATGACAACCCACTTCTCCATACCCCAGTAATTCATTTCAGTTTTACATGTCCTCCCTAGCATCTATTAATATTTATCATACTATATATTTTACTTCATTTTTCTTATTTATTGCCTCTCTCCCCACCTAAAATGTATTGTCTTCCAGGGCATTTTTTTTTTCTATTTTGTCCACCGTTTTATCCCTGCACCCAGAACACTGCAGACACATAGTGGGTGCACAATAAATAACTTTTGAATAGACCACCAAAGATGTTTATGCCCTTGATTAAAACCAAAATATAAAACTGCCTCAATAGAAAGGCCAGTATTTTTAACAGAGCTACAGTTGATGTCAAAAACTAAATAAGAAAAATAACCTGAAAATCTCTTGAAAAACAAAACAGAATAATAAAGGGGGACTAGCCCCATGATATATTAAAACACATTATAAAACCATAACACCTTAAATAGGGTTTAGCATGGAAATACAAAAAGATCACTGAGTCAGAATAGAAAGTCCAGAAATAGACCCAAATACACCCAAGAATTTTAGTATCTGATGAAAATGACCTCTCAATCCAATGAAAAAAAAGATAGATTAATCAATAAATTGGCATGGTACTAGATTTAAAATTGAGGAAAAAATACAAATACAAAAAAAATTTTCTTTTAACTCTTTGCAGCCTTTCTCTCTTTATGGAATTCCAATTAGATATATATTAGCCCTTCTCTTTTTCAGGTCTCTTCTAGTCCTTTATTATTCACTGGTTCGTTCTGGGTAATTTCTTCAGATTTTTATTCAATTTCACTATGTCTTTCTTCATCTATGTCTAATCTGTTGTTTAAATATAATTTAATCACTTTTATTGTGAAATACCACACATATACAGAAAAGTGTGTGTCAGTCTGTTTGGGTTGCTACCACAAAAACACCATAGACTGATGGCTTATACACAACAGAAATGTATTTACTCACAGTTCTGGAGGCTGGAAGCCCAGTTCATAGATGGTTGTCTTTTTGTTGTATCCTCACATGGCAGAAGCGGCAAGGGGGTTCTCTGGCATCTTTTTTTTAATTTAATAAGGGCATTAATCCCATTTACGATGGCTCTGACCTCATGACCAAATTACCTTCCCAAAGGTCATACGCCTTAATACCTTCACATTGTGCATTAGATTTCCATATACAAATTTTTAGGAAGCATTTCAGTCTATAGCAGTGTGTAAAGCAAAATTCATCAGATTATATAACCATAAGTCAAACATCTGTGCAACCTCCATCCAGGTCAAGAATTAAGCCATTATGAGTACTCCAGAAATCTTCACATATGACTATTTGATCACACTGCTGCTCCTTCCTCACTACAGGAAATACTTTCCTACCCTATCCTGCAGTTGCGTCCCACTTTTACGTATAGTTTTACTACCTCTACATGCATGTAACCAGAGTTTCTAATTACATTTTTTTTTTCATTTCTAAAAGTTCAACTTGGTTCTTTTGAAAATCTGCCTAAATATTTGTTCTTGCTTCCTGTTCCTTGCTTGTTATTCTGCCTGTAGATATTTCATAGATATACAGATCTTTATCTGATCATCCTACTGTCTTAGGTCCTGATAGTCAACATCTTCTAGTTGCTTTTGTGGAATCACTCATATTGGCTTGTCTCCTCGTGTATATAGTAAGCTTTTTATGGTGAGCTCATATTTATTGTTATTTCCTCTAGCAAAGACTTATATTGGCTTCTGATGGACTCCAGGAGCTACTTATCTGGAACTACTTTAATGTATCCACATTCAGGACTAACATAAACCTGAACTTCGGAAGGTAAGTAGCGTCAGTTCTGTGATTGCAGATTAACAAAGGAGGACTCACAGTCATCACCATCATTCTTAATATCTTTGGGACATTATTCTTCACCCAAAGCCCCCTCCTAGGGTCCTGGCTCATGCAGGTGTTTCAGGGCCAGCACCTCCGTTTTCTAGAAGCCCAAGATTTAGTACCCAATCCCCACCCCCATTCAACCCTATCTGCCATAATAGCAGCATTCATGCCAAAGGCATCTCTAAAACTTGTTAATTTCCTGCTTTGTTTGATCATGCTTGTTTTTATTATTATTATCACCATTTTTCCTTCACAATTTTCCTTCCCTTTATTGGGTAGTCAGAAAAAAATACATTGCAATTTCTCCAGAATCTGGGTGTGTTATACCATCAGAGCCTTTTAGAGCTTCCATGGGAAATAGATGGGGAGACAGTGGAAACACTGTCAGACTTTATTTTTTTGGGCTCCAAAATCACTGCAGATGGTGACTGAAGCTATGAAATTAAAATATGCTTACTCCTTGGAAGGAAAGTTATAACCAACCTAGATAGCATATTAAAAAGCAAAGACATTACTTTGCCAACAAAGATCTGTCTGGTCAAGGCTATGGTTTTTCCAGTGGTCATGTATGGATGTGAGAGTTGGACTGTGAAGAAAGCTGAGTGCCGAAAAATTGATGCTTCTGAACTATGGTGTTTGAGAAGACTCTTGAGAGTCCCTTAGACTGCAAGGAGATCCAACCAGTCCATCCTAAAGATCAATCATGGGTGTTCATTGGAAGGACTGATGATGAAGGTGAAACTCCAGTACTTTGGCCACTTCATGCAAAGAGTTGACTCATTGGAAAAGACCCTGATGCTGGGAGGGATTGGGGGCAGGAGGAGAAGGGGATGACAGAGAATGAGATGGCTGGATGGCATCACCGACTCGATGGGCATGAGTTTGAGTAAACTCCAGGAGTTGGTAATGGACAGGGAAGCCTGGCGTGCTGCGATTCATGGGGTCGCAAAGAGTCAGACATGACTGCGCGACTGAACTGAACTGAACTGAGCACCACAGAAGGCAAATTTCCCATGTTGAAAATGACTTTCTGCAAGTATAAAGGTAATAAAATAAATGCAAGTTAAATGCACATTGAGATGCCATTTCTCACATATTAAGTCAGCAAATATAAGTTTAACAAACTGTTGGTGAGAATTTGGGGAAATGAGCACTCCTGTACGTTACTGATGAGAATAGAAAACTGGTACTTTTAGGGAGAGCCATCTAGCCATTTCTGTCATAATTATGAATACATATATCTCTTGATCCTGATGCTGGGAGGGATTGGGGGCAGGAGGAGAAGGGGACGACCAAGGATGAGATGGCTGAATGGCATCACCGACTCGATGGGCATGGGTTTGGGTAGACTCCGGGCGTTGGTGATGGACAGGGAGGCCTGGCGTGCTGCGATTCATGGGGTCGCAAAGAGTCAGACACGACTGAGCGACTGAACTGACTGACTGACTGATACGTCTTGATCCAGAAATTCTGTTTTTAGGAATTTATTCTACATATACTAGAGGATGGGATGCATATTCACCACACCATGACTTGTAATAAGCAAAGGTTTGAAAAAACATATGCCTATTAACACGGAACTATTTCAATAAATTATAGTACATCCTTATAATAGGACATTATGTGTTATTTTTACAAATGAGAACATTTAAATACACTTATGTGAGGCAATATCCAAGATATATGTTCAAGAAGTGCAAAATGTAAGGGGTAGAATCATGTACATTTTATGCTTTTTTACAAAATACACGTTCACATGTTTGCTTGTAGAGCCCTAAACTCTTACTGGAAGGGTACAGAAAACATTCTGTTGGTGTCAGCTGCCGCCAGGTTGAAGATCTGGATCCTGGAGAAGGAATATAAGAGGGAGACTTTAGCATTGCAAATCCTTTTGTACTTTTTGTATTTTAAACCATGTGAATATATGATCTATTTTTAAAAGGCTTTGTCTTCTTGTGGTTGGCCTTACAGGGAAGTGCCGAAGAGGGAGTGCCCTAGACAAACCTGACTTTTTTTTTGGTTTGCCTAAGGCTGTTCTCAGCCCAGACAGAGAGGGAGGTTGGAAAATCTGGAAGCCAGGTTGTCCAAGAAAGACTGGGCCAGCCAGGGCTGATTCATCGTCCTTGCAACCCACCTCCTGACCTCGGCAGGTAACCAGCAAAAAATCCACAGGCTCTTTGTTTTATTGCTTTACATCCAGAAATTTGGAATGTCACAGATGGTTGTGTTTTGACAGGAATTTACTGTACACTCAAATATACAAAATTTCTGAATCTAAGTCTTTAAAAACAGCAAGTACTTCTCTTTTTCTTGCTCAGGGCCTGTGTTTTCTGTTTGGTGTTCTGGGCACCTCACTGCAGGAGCTCCATTTCTTGGTCCCAAAACTTGGGAAGGGAAAGAAGGTCAGCAGAGTTCTTAAGTGAGCAGCATCACACAGCAGGCCCAGCTTTGGAATTCAAACTTAGAACTAGAAAATTCAAAATTGAAAGTATAAAGTTCAAAATTGAAAACAGGAAGTTCAAAAATGCCAACTGAAATTTCACTCCAGGGGAAAAAAATCCAAATTTCACCACTTGATTGTACGATTTTTCTTTTCTGAAAAATATGGCAAAGATATGAATGCTACAAAAACCATCTTTTTCTGTTTGTTGTGACTTTGTCTTCTTAGTAGGAAATGTTTCAGATATACACAAACATAGAGAGAACATTCTAAAGAACATCCATGCACCTACTAGAAAATTTTCTCAAACCTTCGATGTTTGCCATATTTACTTCAGATAATTCTTCTTAAAAAGCTTAATAATTTTGGATGAGATTCAAGGCTCCTGTGTTCCTCTTCCATCATCCCATCTGCTTCTTTCTCTCTAAAAAGGAGCTGCCAATAAACTGGGTGTTTATCATTCCCATGCATGCCTTATGCTTTTCCAGCATGGGTAGTTATTCATAAACAATCTATAAAGCTGTTTTTCAAGCTTAAAACAGTATAGACATGATATTCTAGATCCATCATTTGACAGCTTCCTTTTTGCATTCAACTTTCCTATTGAAGGACATATGTGTTATTTCCATTTTTTCCCCTTCACCAGAATTGGCTGCAAGAAAAGTTTTCTCCCCTTCCATCTTTTCACACATGAGGCTCTTTCTCTGAACTAGGAGACAGATGATAGGAAATAGGATATGATGGGAAATGTCCACCTTGGGGCTTCCCTGGTGGCACCCTGGTAAAGAATCCACCTGCAAATGCAGGAGACTCAAGAGACCAAGTTCCATCCCTGGGTTGGAAAGATACCCTGCAGAGAGAAATGGTGACATGCTCCAGTATTCTTGCCTGGAGAATCCCGTGGACAGGGGAGCCTGGTGGGCTACAGTCTATGGGGTCACAAAGAGTCGGACATGACTGAGTGAGCACACACACAGAGTATATGCCTGTCATTTCTAGACAAACTACTCTCAAGTGTGATCATACATTTTCATCCTTTTTGAAACAGCCCTCAAGTTTTCTAGGTATGCTTCCTAGCTTCATGGAACCGCAGGAGAAAAGATGTTTTGGATCCAAATACTACTTTGGCAAAGGAATCTGTAGCAGATGCTATGGGCACCTCACGCATGTCCCCTCACTCAGCACTTCAGTGAATGCCAGCCAACTCCCCACTGCCAAGACCTGCCTTATTTTTCGCCTGAGAACATTCTCTCACTGCCAGACATAATATTGTTGTTGGGAGGCAGCAATCACATTAGAACAAACTGGGAAATTTACATCCTTGGGAGCAGCCTCAACCAAAGGAGCTGGTGTATTAATACCTCAAGTGGGATAACTGTGACCATGCATGTGTTTTATCCAGTTTTTTGGAGTGCCCAGCAGGGTCAAGCCACAGTTGCCTGCAGTGATGATCTTGCTGTTGTTGTTTAGCCACTCAGTCATGTTTGACTTTTTTGCAACCCCATGGACTACAGCCCACCAGGCTCCTCCTCTGTCCATGAGATTCTCCAGGCAGGAACTCTGCAATGGGTTGCCATTCCCTTCTCCAGGGAATCTTCCCAACCCAGGGATTGAACCCAAGTCTCCTGCATTGGCAGGTGGATTATTTGCCACTGAGCCAACACGGAGGCCCAGTGATGATCTACTTGATATCAAACTCTATATTCAGCAATTCTCTGTATAACTTCCCTTCTCTCCCTCCCCCAGCAAAGTGTCCTGAGACCACTTCCAAAATAAACTACTGATGCTCAAACTGTGGGCTCAGAGTCTGTTTCTGGGGGAACATGGCTGGATTCCAACTAGCTCTCATCCAAATGACTTAGATGCTGGTAATACTTCATAGGCTTGGGAAGAAATGTCACCAGTTGTAGAGTTTGCCCATAAGTCCACCACAAAAAAAAGGAAGAAAGAGTTTGCTTATTATTCAGAGACAGAATACAATAAATGCTTTGCAGCTTGGTTCTTGGAGTAGTTCAATTTTAAGTCATACCTGACCCTTTGTGACCCCATGAACTGCAGCACAGCAGGCTTCCCAGGCCTCCATTATCTCCCAGAGTTTGCCCTCATTCATGTCCACTGCCTCAGTTCTTGGAAAAAGTTAGAAAATTCCATAAATGAAGGGCTCATGGTTGCTACAACAAGAGACTTTCCTTGAAAAGCCACACCTTTCATTTTCATTCTAAATAGATTTCAGGGCAAAAGAGTAGGGATTTGCATATAAAAAACATTATTTGCCTGAGTTTGAAGAAGAGGTCTTTTTAGAGCCTAGGTTTTTTGTAGCTTTTTGTGACACGTTCCTCTTTGTTGTTCTGTTCTCCTAAATTGCACAAACAACAGCAACTCTATGCATGAACATTAGGCAGCAGTTTTATACTGTCTTCAAACACTGCACTGTGATGGTCATTTGTGGGAATATCAAAACTGATGATTTTTTTCTAAACCTTTATCTTTAGCAAATTTTAAAAAGAGCATTTGCTGCATTGGGCCCTGCAGAGATAATGCACAGTCTTGGGGTTTTGGGTTTTTTAGCTACAAATTGTGAAGTGAGGTAAATCATGCAGTCATGTGAAGGCCAAGGTTATTGCTATACACTGAATGTTAGTGTCTGCCCAAAATTCATGTCAAAATCCTAATTCCCACTGTGATGGTATTTGGAGTCTTTGGGAGGTGTTTAGGTCGTGAGGGTAGAGCCTTCATGAATGGAATTAATGCCTTTGTAAAGGAGACTCCCAGGGAACTCTCTCACTCCTCAGGCCATGTGAGGCACAACAAAAAGACAAGCATCTGTGAACTAGGAAGTGGGTTATCATCAGACACTGAATCTGCCAGCACCTTGATCTTGGACTTCTCGGTCTCCAGAACTTTGAAAGATGTATTTCTGCTGTTTAAACCACCCAATCTATGGTATTTTTACTATAGCAGCCCAAGTTATGACAGCTAAATTTTGCCAGCCTGGGAAGGTTGACAGGACCAAAACATAAGACCTCTGATCCATCACTACTACAAACTGAATTGTATGCCCCCCCACACACTCAAAACTCATATGTTGAAGCCTTCACTCCTGATGTGACTTTATTTGAATACAGGGCCTGTGAGAAGGTAATTAAAGTTAAATCAGGTCATGAGGGTGAGGCCCTAATCCAATAGGCTTGGTGGCCTTAAAAAGACATGAAGAGATGTCTCTCTTCCCTTATGCACAAAGAAGAAGTCATATGAACAAACAGCAATAAGACAGCTATCTAGAAGCAAAGAGAAGAGATCTCAGGATGAAACCTATCTGGCTGGCACCTTGATATCAAACTTCCAGCTTCAAGAGCTGTCAGAAATAAATGTCTGTTGTTGAAGTTCCCTGGTCTATAGTATTTCACTGTATAGTAGTCCTTGCAGACTAAGACAATCCTGGAGCATAAACCACCCTACACTGATTAGGAGATAACCAAAAGTTCATGTCCCATTTTTCATATTCATGAAAATAGCTTTGAGCTGCAGGCAGAACTACATGTCTCCCTGCAGTGCTGAATTAGCTGACTTGTGAAGACCTGTCTGCAAATTCAAGGGCTTGTTTCTACGGTTAATGTTCTTTCACTGCATTTATTAAGACATATGCTATGCTTTGGCCTTCTGATGCAAAGAACTGACTCGTTGGAAAGACTCTGATGCTGGGAAAGATTGAAGGTGGGAGGAGAAGGGGACGACAGAGGATGAGATGGTTGGATGGCATCACTGACTCTATGGGCATGAGTTTGAGTAACTCTGAGAGTTGGTGATGGACTGGGAAGCCTGGCTTGCTGCAGTCCATGGGGTCACAAAGAGTCGTACACCACTGAGCAACTGAACAGAACTGATGCCATACTGATTAGGTAGTTATTAGAATCTTCATACTTAAATGATCATTTTCTAAAGTGATTGTGAGTTGAGTATTGTATACCCGGCTTTGTAGACCTGGCTCAGAGTCCCAACTTGGCCACTTTTTTGGTATGTGTAATAGGAAAATTACTTAACTTCTCCAAATTTAGCATCCTCATACATAAAATAGTGATAATCATATTATCTATAGTGAAACAGATCACCAGCCCAGGTGGGATGCATGAGACAAGTGCTCGGGCCTGGTGCACTGGGAAGACCCAGAGGAATCGGGTGGAGAGGGAGGTGGGAGGGGGGATCGGGATGGGGAATACATGTAACTCCATGGCTGATTCATGTCAATGTATGACAAAACCCACTGCAATGTTGTGAAGTAATTAGCCTCCAACTAATAAAAATAAACGAAAAAATAAATAAATAAAAAATTTAAAAAAATAGAGATAATCATAGTACCTATGTCATTGAGCTGTTGGGACAGTAAATGATATTCCCATAGATTTCCTTACCTTATCACTCTGGAATGGGCAGGAGACTACTATAGTTTGTGAATCTTATAACAAATATCAAAGAGGTAAAGTTGACTTCTGAAAGAATTTTTTTCTAACTCCTTTAACTCACATTGGGTTTAAAAAAAAAAAAAACACAAAGTGACTATACAAAAATACAAAACATAAAAAAGAAGCATTCTCTTATCACCTAAAGGGAAGCACCAGTAATCACTTATCTATGCAGATTTTATGGCCTCCAATTTTTACACAAAAATTGGGATTTACTAAGGATACCATTTTATAAGGTACCTCATTACTAAAACTTCCACGAATGTGCCTCACACCATTGAATGGTCTTGAAAATGTGTTTGCTGTTTACATGTCTCGCAGCCATTACTTCTAAGGAAGGCACATGACTTCTTTAACCAATTTAGCCTATTTTTAAAAGGCCGTTGGATTTGTCTTTTCCCAGTGTTCAGTGCTTCAATGTCATTCTTTGATGATACACCTTTATGAACATACATTTTTTTTCCCTAGGCTGAATTCTTAGACAAGCAACCACTCATTCAAATGAAACAATAAAAACACTTTCACACTTTTAAAGCTCCTGATACCTGTGAAATGGTCCTCCCAAAAGGTTGTTCCAATTTGCATGAGGGGGTGTTTGAAGACACAAAATAATTTATTACATGATGAGAGTTACTGCAGATGCCCTGACAGAAAGGAGACCTCCAGGTCTGATCATACATCCTAGCCTTATTTTAAGTTTGGTTTAAATCTGTACTTCAGCAGCCCTGTTCACAATAGCCAAGACATGGAAGCAACCTACATGCCCATCAACAGATGAATGGGTAAAGATGTGGTAATATATACAATGGAATATTACTCAACCATAAAAATAGTGAAATAATGCCACTTGCAACAACATGAATGCACCTAGAGATTACCTTACTAAGTGAAGCAAGCCAGGCAAAGACAAATATCACATGATATCTCTTATAGATGGAATCTAAAAGAAAAAAAAGATACATATGAACTTCTTTACAAAATGGAAAGAGACTCACAGATATAGAAAACAAACTTATGGTTACCAAAGGAGAAAGGGGGGTTAGGGGTGGGATAAATTAGGAGGTTGGGATTAACATATACACACAACTATATGTAAATTGGATAGCCAACAAGGACCTACTGTATAGCACAGGGAACTCTACTCAGTATTTTGTAATAACCTGTAACTGAATTGCTGAGTTGTACACCTGAAACAAGATACTGTAAATCAACTAAATTTCAATTTTAAAATTAAAAGAAAATTCACTGCAACACAGAAATTTCAATATGTCTTGCTTCTCTGGAGGCTAATGTACAAAACAAGAAGGCTGAGTCACAAATAGGAAGCCCTGCAGATGCAGGTTCCCCTGATGTGTCTCTTACTCTTAAGGACCTGCCCTGCCTCCAAGCTGGTATGTCTTCTGTCCTGACTTCACTGAATGAAGCCCTGCCAGCATTTCTGGGTCACACTGGTGGTGAGACAGGGTCCAGGATGCTGAAATAATCCCCAGCAAGATGTTCATGGATAACTAGGTGCTTTCTTTCATTCGGGACTTCATATGCACCTCTTCTGGGCCAAAGATCTCCACAAGGAACAAAGATGGAAAGTCCAGACCTTTCCAATGAAGGGAACTGTTACATTGCATGAAAATGAGGACTTCCAACATGTAACTCAAAAACTGTTGTATCAAAAAGGAAGAAATACAAATGGAAAAAAAAAGTCCAAAGGTTGAGCATTTCTGACACTAAAAAAGCCACACTGTCTTCAGGTGTTTGAGTGGGTACATTTCACAGTATCTGACAAGATGGCCTGCCTACAGTTGCCTGGGCAGGAGAAGCCCTTCAGCTTCCTGCAACATGAAGGAAGTCTGCTTTCCTGCTGCCAGCTTTTGCCACCCCCCACCCCCAGCGCCCTGGCCTCATGCAGCTCATTCACCCTGGGGGCTTCGGCCAAGACACTTCTAACAATCCTGCACTGCTGCCCACTGCACAGTCTGGCTACCACATCCCTGATTGTTTATTCCCACACCTTTGCCCTTCTCTGCCACCAATCCTTCAAGTTATTTCTGCTTGCCCATGCTGAGTCACATTTTACTGTTTTGAAGTACCTATAGAAAAATCCAGACAGAAGCAAAGAGTCTCTGTGTTTCAGGAAGACCTCCAATATAGATTATAATCATTGTGTATGTAAATCTTAAAGGGGTTTCAAAAAAAATCCCAGACATATAATCCTACATAATGACCTGATTTTTCAGCTGGGGTACATGTGACCTGAAGATTCTCACCATTGATTTTGAGGTCACACTTGCTCATGGCCATTTTCAGCTCCAGAAAAGTTAAAGATCATGAGCCTAAGACTTTGGCTGGGTTCTCTCCCCATCCCTCCAGAAGTCACTTCTTGGAGCAACTGACTGCTTTCATTTCCATGGAGGAGGGAGAATTGTCAGTTCCCTAATTCAATGAATTTTTTTTGTCTTCTACAAATTATAAACTGCCTCTCCACTCTGTTCCTTTCCATATTTCGCTTCTCTCTTCCTACCAGCACATGGACTTGTATTTTCTACCAAGTAAGTTGACTGAAATCAGAGAGCCCATTTATTCACCACATAACATCAGGAATAAAAAGTAACTGCTTCTACATTATGCTCGACCTTACCAGCATCAAAATCATGTGATCTATGCTGGGGTTTACTGGCCCTGACACTGCTGACTTTCTGAGCTGGATAATTCTTTGTTGGAGGAGATTGACCTGTACCCTGAATGTTTATTAGCAGCATCCTTGGCCTCTACTAGATGTCACCAGTATTCTCCCAAAAGTTATGACAATAAAAAATGTCTCCAGACTCCAAATATCCCCTGGGAGAATAAAACCATCCTAAGTTGGGAACTACTGGTCTACCCTACAAGGAACCTGAATGTTCCCAAAGTGACATAAGCTGGGATAAAGCCACACTATGTTTACTCTCCATGAGCTATCTGAGTGCCAATTATCTCGACTCTGAAAATCAATAAAGCTCATCAAGCTCAGATATCAATATATGCTATCTTATAAGTATAAGGTTATTTATAACCTTATGAATAAGTTAGGACTTTGAGGTGCATCAAGAGATTATTTGAGAATGACTGACCTCATCATGAAATGCAATGACAGGACAAACTAGAAAACAGTACACACAGAGGTGGAAATCAATGCCCAGCTGGGTGTGTGAACTCATAGGACCTGTGTGTCAGTCGCTCAGTCATGTCTGACTCTTTGTGACCCCATGAACTGTAGCCTGCCAGGGTCCTCTGTCCATGGGATTCTCCAGGCAAGAGACAGTTCCATTCCCTTCTCCAGGGGATTTTCCCAATTCAGGGATTGAACCTGGGTCTCCCGCATTGCAGGTAGATTCTTTAGCGTCTGACCCACAGGGAAGCCCTAGGACCTATGTAGTCCCAGATACAAAATGCAGATCAATCAGTGAACTGGGCCAGGATACACTACCTAGGTTGACCATAGTGTCAGGATGCTAGTACCAGGTAAAGACACTCAAAGGGATTAATGTTGACCTACCAGGCTTCCTCAGTGCTTCCATGGTGGCTCAGACCCCTCCCTGGGTCAGGAAGATCCACTGGAGGAGGGCATGGCTACCCATGCCAGTATTCTTGCCTGGAGAATTCCATGGACAGAGGAGCCTGGTGGGCTACAGTCCACGGGGTGGCAAAGAATCAGACACGATTGAGCATGTGCATGCATGGACTCCTGTCCAAAAATGGATTGGGAGCATTTTGGTAGCCATGGAGACAACAGTTAGGGCCACCAGAGTAGTTCTGATAAGGAATGATGGTGCCCTGGGCCAGAGTGCTCTCAGTACACGGCATCTCCTATCAGGAGTAACTATAGAATCAGAACACACAGGTGAGCATGAGCTCTAGAATTCAGTTCAGTTCAGTTGCTCAGTCATGTCCGACTCTCTGCAACCCCATGAACCGCAGCATGCAAGGCCTCCCTGTCCATCACCAACTCCCGGAGAAAGATACTTCCACAGTCTAAGGCATTGGTCTGGGCCTTCCTCAAATTAACAGGCTAGTGGCATACCATCTGAGGGCCCTTCCAATCCTCCTCCTTCCCCTCCTCCATGCCTAAAATGCTATGGGTTCAAAAAATAGGCCAGTATAGGTGACTGAAGGACTATAACTGCTTCTCACACCTGTTGTCTCATAGCAGGATGAGAAGAAGCGTGCATGTGAGCCACCCTCAGCGTACACTAGCAAAGTCAACCCATACCATTAGCAGGAGAAAGCAACAGAGAACCTTCCTGCCTGCTTTGAACCACAAGCAGGAGGCCAGTGTTTCTGAGGCTGATGAAGCTGTGAAAGAAGCTTCTGATCATCTCTGACAGGCGAGGCAGAGCAGGTGGGCAAACATACTCCCAGACACACTGACAGCTCACAGACACCAGACCAACTCTCTCCCTGGATTCTCAGCAAAACTCTTCAGCTTCATTTTGATGGGAGAATGTTTGAATCCATCTCTGTGGTTAGGAATTTTCCTAGTCTGATTGGCTTTGGTGGGATTTGCCTACACCAGTGACTGAGGCCAGGGGATTGAGACTGGTCTTCATCTAATCGGAGCGCCACACTGACACTTGGAGTGGACTCATCAGTGCATGCTGATAGCTCCTACCTGATGGAATGAGGGAGAATGGATACTGGGGAGCCTGCCACAGTGAGCCTTTACAGTGTACAGAAATGTCTCATACACAGAGTAAAAGAAAACACTCATAGGAGACAGCACAGGTCAGTCTTCAGGGTTGACCTCAAAGGTGCAGTTGAAATCTGAATCCAGGGTTCTTTGCATTGGAGAATCCCATGGATGGAGGAGCCTGGCAGGCTACAGATCATGGGGTCACACAAAGTCAGACACACGGGAGTGCACGCGCATGTGCACACACACCACTCTGATGTCTACAAGCACATGATTCATTTCACCTCCACAGATGGCACAAACACCACTATAACATTAGCACCAAACCTGACAAAACACCTCTGAGTGTGTTTGAGGCTGAAGCTCTCAGACAGAACCTCACTGGATTATGAATGTCTCCTACTTTATAACCAAAGGGTACCCTTATCGTCAAATAAATCACAATGTTCCATGAAGCCAATATCAACTTCTATATTGTCTGTCCTGTCAAGAAAGGATATTCAAAACTTCTTTTAAAAAAGGAAAATTTCTAAAATTTCAGTTCTCTTAATTATTTAACTATTTGATAATGTAAAGGATAAGCTCAGTTCAGTTCAGTCACTCAGTCATGTCTGACTCTTTGCAACCCCATGGACTGCAGCATGCCAGGCTTCCCTGTCCATCACCAACTCCTGGAGCTTACTCAAACTCATGTTCATCGAGTCAGTGATGCCATCCAACCATCTCATCCTCTGTCGTCCCCTTCTCCTCCTGCCTTCAATCTTTCCTAGCATCAGGGTCTTTTCCAATGAGTTGGTTCTTTGCATCAGGTGGCCAAAGTATTGGAACTTCAGCATCAGTCTTTCCAATGAATATTCAGGACTGATTTCTTCTAGGATTGACTGGTTTGATCTCCTTGCAGTCCAAGGGACTCTCAAAAGTCTTCTCCAACACCACAGTTCAAAAGCATCCATTCTTTGGTGCTCAGCTTTCTTTTTCTAACTCTCACATCCAGACATGACTACTGGAAAAACCATAGCTTTGACTAGACAGACCTTTGTTGGCAAAGTAATGCCTCTGCTTTTTAATATGCTGTCTAGCTTGGTCATAGCTTTTCTTCCAAGGAGCAAGTGTCTTTTAATTTCATGGCTGCAGTCACCATCTATAGTGATTTTGGAGCCCCCCAAAATAAAATCTCTCACTGTTTCCATTGTTTCCCTATCTATTTGCCATGAAGTGATGGGACCAGATGCCATGATCTTAGTTTTCTGAATGTTGAGTTTTAAACCAACTTTTTCACTCTCCTCTTTCACTTTCACCAAGAGGCTCTTTAGTTCTTCTTCACTCTGCCATAAGGGTGGTGTCATCTGCATATCTGACATTATTGATATTTCTCCCAGGAATCTTGATTCCAGCTCGTGCAGCCCAACATTTCGCATGATGTACTCTGCATATAAGTTAAATAAGCAAGGTGACAACATACAGCCTTGACGTACTCCTTTCCCAATTTGGAACCAGTCTGTTGTTCCATGTCTAGTTCTAATTGTTGCTTCTTGACCTGCATTCAAATTTCTCAGGAGACAGGTCAGGTGGTCCGGTATTCCCATCTCTTTAAGAATTTTCCAGTTTGTTGTGATACACACAGTCAAAGGCTTTGGCATAGCCAATAAAGCAAAATAGATGTAATGTAAGGATAAAACATGCACTAAATCTGTTTTTTCAGATAACAAATCCAAGAACTGATGACCATTTCCACAATGGCCCAACACAGGCTTTTCTCATGTAAGTCTGTGTTTTCCAGCCTTGCTTACTCATCATACTTGCCAGAGAACTTTTAAAAATACAGTTTTTCAGGTCCCACCCTGAAACTCTTAGATAATAACTTATTGACCAGAGACATATTAATATGTCTTTTGTTACCCAAACATTATTGACTGGAGTATTTCATGGAGTATTACATGACAAATCGCTGGCCACAGGCATTAGTTTCTACAAAAATCCCCCAGCCAATAATGTGTTAACAGATCTGAGGTTGATCAGAATTTACCTCCCTTCAATATTCCTGTGAGAGATGGTCTTATTATTCACAAAGATGCATTGTGGCTCCCTGGGGAGAATCATACTTCCTAGAACCCATGTTAACCTGGGCCATGTGACTCCCCCTGGCCAGTGAAATTTGAGCATTGGTGGCAAGAGCCAGTTGGCACTTTGCCAGGCTCTCTTCTCTTTCCTGCATGCCAACTGGCAGTATTCCACCTAGAGGTATTCTGTCACCCTGGTGTCACAGTGAACACAAGAGGGAGCAGGACCATGGGTGACCCACCTGGAAAACAGATCATGACCAAGAACTAAGTCTTGGTTGTAGTAAGAGAAAAGGTAAAAGGTTTTGTTTTTTTTTTTTTCATTTTCTGTAGAAATCCTCTGCTGAGATTTGGGGACCCATGAGATTTGGGGACCACTTGTTAGGGCAGTAGAGTCAATCCTATTAGGACTCAATCATTCTTGGAAGTGAAATTATGATACACAACCATGACTGAGAACCACAGGTGTAAATGTACTCAAACATCACATATATACACATTTGTATGGGCAGCGTTCAGAAGACACTGCTAGTTACATCTCTCACCAAACGCCTCCAAAAAACCTGTGAAAACACAATGGCTTCCTCTGAGGCTTTGTTTAGCTCTCTTTGAATATGAATGAATTCCTCATGGTTTCATAAGGAATTTTAAAATGAATGGAACCAATTATTCCCTGCATGTTCTCCATCACATCCCTGCAGAAACAGGGCTTTTCTAGGCTCCAAATTCCCTGGAAGAAGGAAACAGGAGAATTCAGCCTCATTTTTACCAAAATGTTGGTTGGGGAACCAGGCTAGGAGTTTCAAAGCTGATCTCTCTCAGTTATTTAATAGCCATATTTTCATAAATGAAGGATGCATTGAAGTCACTGAAAAACTGAACCAGCCTGGGTGAAATAAAAAATAGACTTGGATCTCTTTAGCTAAATAAAAGCATTTTACCTTCACAATAGATTTGGATGGCGATGAATGTATTGATTAAAACTCATCAGCCTCCTTGGGAACACATGAACTTAGATCCTACTCCTCTGCACCAGCCCACTGGCCAGGGTGGTGGGTTGATGCTGTAGCAGAGGGAAAAGGAACAATGGTGCTGCCAGCAAAAACACAGCCTGGGTCGCCATGAGTCACACTCTCTCATCAGTTTCCTTCCTCCATCCTTCCCCCGCCTGTGACCCTGATGCTCTTACTTCCCTATTTTACTCTTGTGAGAGCTCCCAGACACACTCAACCTACAAGCTGGCTTTGACCATTGATGTTGCCGGATGTCCCTGGAACCATTCTGCTTCTTGACAACTAAACAGAAAGGTAGGCTGGGGCTGTGGTGCGGGGAGAAGCTGTGTGGACCAGTGGGACCAAGAGCTGATAAATTCTGGGCTGCAGAGAAGGGTCCCCAATGGAATACTTGATCCAACCTACCCTAAAAATGGCACAAAATGATGGACCAGAGCCTCAGTGGACATGGGTTTTATAGCAAATATTGCAGCAGAGGATTTCTACAGAAAATGAAAAAAAAAAAACTTTTACCTTTTCTCATAACCCTGAATAGTTACTGGAAGGACTGATCCTAAAGCTGAGGCTCCAATACTTTTACCACCTGATGTGAAGAGCCAACTCATTGGAAAAGACCCTGATGCTGGGAAAGATTGAAGGCAGGAGGAGAAGGGGACGACAGAGGATGAGATAGTTGGATGGCATCACCGACTCAATGGACATGAGTTTGAGAAAACTCAGGGAGATGGTGAAGGACAGGGAAGCCTGGCGTGCTGCAGTTCATGGCATTGCAAAGAGTCGGACACGACTGAGCAGCTGCACAACAACATACAACTAACACTCCCCTTAAACGTATAGATTTCTACCCTATAACACGGAGCCAGATGCACCTATTCTTAAAATACACACTTGAAAGTGGCCATCTGGGGCATGATATACATAAAACCAGGCTTCCCAGGTGGCTTGGTAGTAAAGAATCTGCCTGCCAATGCAAGAGAATCAGGGTTGATCCCTGGGTTGGGAAGATCCCCTGGAGGAGAGCGTGGCAACCCATTCCAGTATTCTTGTCTGGAGAATCCCATGACAGAAGATCCTGGCAGGCTACAGTCTATGGGGTTGCAAAGAGTCAGATATGACTGAGCATGCAGTCACACATGCACCCACCCACGTGCATCTGTCTCATCAATTCCAGAACCTTTTGTGCTGTGCGATGCAAATGATATTCATGGCAACCCATTGCACCAAATTCTGAAACTCATTCATTTTACTGAAAATATATCTGAGAATTCTTTATGGATTTTGTGTATCGTTCAGCCTGAAAACAACTCTTATTTGTTCCAATTTCAGCAATTCCCTGCCTCTCTTTCACCCTCATCTGGGTTAGATGAATCAACCCTGACATGCTTGAGATAAAATCAAACATAAATTGGCTGATCGGGCCTCTGGCTTGTGCTTCACTTAACACAGCAAAAAACAAACAAACAATTTCACCCTTGCAAAGGTCAGAGACTCCCTGACCACTTAAGCAGAGAGAGGATCATCATAAATTCATTATTTGGAGCTTTTATCGAGAAATTCATGCTTCTGGCTTCATTTAAGCCCAATTTAAATATTAAAGGGGGAAAAGGAAGTGGGAAAAGAAAAAGAGGGTAATGTATTCCTTGTGCAAAAAAAAAAAAGAAAAAAAGCAACTTTTGGAAATTCCAAAAGAAATTCCCAAAATAGCCAGAAAAGAATTACTTTTATCCACATTTCTACCTATTACTTCTAAAATAGAATTTGATGCTCTATCTCTTTGCTGTTCTCTTTCAGATTAAATTGTGATGGTTTTAAATAAATGTGTCCTTTTATTCTTAAAATGACTTCCAAAGACTTGTGAATTGGTTGGATTTAAACATTCATGGAAAGGAAGGGGGCCTTTCTGACTTTCCTTCTCTGGAGCAAGTTGCAAAGTAGAGAGAATCCTACAGTTCTTCCTGGACATGTTTTATTTCCAGCCACGATGGCTTCCCTGATGGCTCAGATGGTAAAGAATCTGCGTGCAATGCAGAAAATCTGGGATCAATCCTGAGGTCAAGAAGATCCCCTGGAGAAGGGAATGGCAACCCACTCCAGTATTCTTGCCTGGGAAATCCCATGGACAGAGGAGCCTTGTGGGCTATAGTCCATGGGGTTACAAAGAATCAGACACAACTGAGCAACTAACACTTTCACTTTCAGTGATGGACGCAGGAAGAAGAAAGTAAAACATCAGTGTCTAAGTTCCAAGAACTTTCCGTGAAATGAAATTTAAGCCAATATAAAAATACAGGTTAGCAGGATAGGTATTTCTCTTTACCTTCCTTGGACTTCGATGCTAATTGGGTCAACCTTATCAGAGCTGGGGTGCCCTTCCATCATTAAATAATAAGAAGTTGGTTGCTACCCGCAAATGTTTGTATATGAATGTACATAGAAATTTATATCATCAAAGGCTTCACTGGGCATGTAAGATACTTAAAGGGAGGAAATATGTGCTGCAAATATTAGAGTTGCTAAACTTGAAACAAATCTGAGTTATGGATTTCCAGCTCTGGGGCAGGGACGTGAGAAATGGGGTGTCTGAGTGATTTTCCTGCACGGCGCACATGGCATTGTTTGGCGTCGTTGTCACCCAGCGCCAGGGATAATGAGCAGAGTGAAAATTGAGGTGTTGGGTTTCTGCAGAGAAATTTCATCATAAGAGACATTGGATGCTAAGCACATCATCTTTCAAGCTCTCCTAATATAATACATCAGAAAAAAATACATCAATTAAAATAATGTAACAAAACACAGAGGAAACATAGGAAAGAGAAAATTGCTTGTGGTACTTCAAAGGTACCACATGGACCCTGAATTCCCCAGAGGATTTCCTGTATGGGAAAAATGCAACGTGAGCAAACATGTTTTCCAGCTGGAGAGGCCAAATGCGGGACTGATGGAGAGGACTGGGTTCTAGCTATTCAAATAAAACACCAGGTGTTTACCTCAAACATTGCCTGGAAGAAGCAAGTACAACTGGATGCCCAGAAATGATACTAAAGGAGCTTAAACAGGAAGTAGAAAACACCCATCCAGAATTGACTTGAGTCCCCAGCAGGGGGGATGTAAATCTGACGTGATGTCCAGCTTTGATTCTCCAGCATCTGGGCATGAGGAAGGCACTGGCAGGATGCCAACCCCAGTCCATGCCAAGGGAGAAACACCTCCTGTCTCACCCCCTCCTGCACCTCCAAATCTGGTGGCTCTTTGGAAATTCAGCTTTGCAGACTTCAAAAAAAAGGGAGCTCTCGATCACATTGGATGGTGATGAAATTTTCTTTCACAGGAGAGGCTTTTCTCAGCATGCTCTTCATTTAAAGGGCATCTGGCTAAGCCATTGATAAAGGCACTGCCTCCAAGGAGGGGGATGGAGAAGGGATTCACTTTTCTTGAACATGTCTAGTAAGGAAATGGTTTCTCTTTGCTTGCAAAGTTGGAGATTTGAGTCATTAAGTACACTGTTCTGCCTGCTTTTTAAGTGTATCCAAGAGAATGTGCAAAAAAAAAAAAAAAAATGTTGGACCTTTTAAAGTTGATGGGCGATGACAAGGTTTCTGAGAATAAGAAATGCAAAACTGTGACTTGCCACACAATTGCCACGAACACTGTTGTAATTTTCATCTAGTGACAAAAAGTGTCGAGATACAAACAGAAATGACATAAATGGCTCAAGTCTGGATATGGACTCGGACCTATGAGCCCTGTTCAGGAAGAAAACAGAGACCCTGAGGAAAGCATGTAGAGAGCTTAACAGTTCAACCCCGTGATCAGTGGCCTTTCATTAAGAAGGGTCTGGCCAGATTTTTTTGTGGACTGAGTCCTGTTCCCTGACAGCCACTCCAAAGTAGTGTCTTTATATTTGGCTTTTTTTTTTTTTTTTGGTCCACTCAAGCTTGATTTTTAAGATCATTCTCATGATATTTAACAGTCATTGCTTGACCTCTTACTTGCTAGTCCCTATCCTCAAGCTCCCTATGGTGCTAAGTTCAGTTGCTCAGTTGTGTCCAACTCTTTGCGACCTCATGGACTGCAGCACACCAGGCTTCCCTGTCCATCACCAACTCCCAGAGCTCACTCAAACTCATGTCCATTGAGTCAGTGATGCCATCCAATCAGCTCATCCTCTGTCATTCCCTTCTCCTCCTGCCCTCAATCTTTCCCAGCATCAGGGTCTTTTCCATTGAGTCAGCTCTTCACATCAGGTGGCCAAAGTACTGGAGCTTCAGCTTCAGCATCAGTCCTTCCAAATGAATATTCAGGACTGATTTCCTTTAGGATTGACTGATTGGATCTCCTTGCAGTCCAAGGGACTCTCAAGAGTCTTCTCTAACACCATTGTTCAAAAGAGTCAATTCTGGTGACTGCAGCCGTGAAATTAAAAGACACTTCCTCCTTGGAGAAAAGCTATGACCAACTTAGCATATTAAAAAGCAGAGACATTACTTTGCCGACAAAGGTCTGTCTAGTCAAAGCTATGGTTTTTCCAGTAGTCATGTATGGATATGAGAGTTGGACCATAAAGAAAGCTGAGAGTGAAGAACTAATGCTTTCAAAGTGTGATGCTGGAGAAGACTCCTGAGAGCCCCTTGGACAACAAGGAAATGAAATCAGTCAATCCTAAAGGAAATCAGTCCTGAATATTCATTGGAAGGACTGATGCTGAAGCTAAAGCTCCAAAACTTTGGCCACTTGATGCAAAGAGCCAACTCATTGGAAAAGACTCTGAGTTGGGGAAAAATTTAGGGCAGGAGGAAAAGGGGGCGACAGAGGATGAGATGGTTGGACAGCATCACCAACTCAAGGGACATGAGTTTGAGCAAACTCTGGGAGACAGTGAAGGACAGGGAAGCCTGGCTTACTGTGATCCATGGGGTCACAGAGAGTCAGACACAACTGAGCGACTAAACGACCTGAGCCCTTACAGAGCCATGAGCACAGCTTCAGCAAGGTTTTCTGTCAAAAGCAATGGTCCTCAACCAGCGGCAGTTTTGTCCCTTCGGGACATTTGACACTGTCTGGGGACATCTTTGTCACAACTGGGAGGGAGCTTCTGGAGTCTAGTGGGACGAGACCAGGGATGCTGCTAAATATTTTACAGTTCTCTTTGGGGTTCGTGTGTGTGTGCGTGTGTGTGTGTGTAGGCTTCCCCTATCAACAAGAAATTCTCAGACACCAGCTCCACTCTGAAACTGTCTATGTGGAGAGAGTATCAGACTCCAGAAGTAAAGGGCTCAGTTCTACAAGACCACCCTCCACTTGAAACACCCACCACAAGCTCAGGTTGTTGCCTGTGCTTCTGAACGACCAGCTCCAAGTGGAGGTTCCAATGACCCCCTCAATTCAGAATGCTAATCTCAAGTCCAGGATGTCACCTGTACTTCTACCAATTGCCTGCAAGTCAGAGGTTCCCACAACCCTCTCCTTGGGTTCAATTAATTTGGTAGAATGATTCACAGAACTCAGGAATCCTGTCTACTCACTAGATTATGGACTTATTATGAAGAATATTAAAGGATACAAATCAACGACCAAATGAACAGACAAAGAGACACATAGGGTGAGTTCCTAAATAAAGGAGCGTCTATCCTTGTAGAGTTTAGGGCCTGGAATGATGGCAAAATGGAAGTGTTCTGGTTCCCCTTACCTAGAAGCTCTCTGAACCCCCTTCTTTTGGGCTTTTAATAGAGGCTTCATTATCTTCCCTGATAGCTCAGTTGGTAAAGGCTTCATTACCTTCCCTGATAGCTCAGTTGGTAAGGAATCTGCCTGCAATGCAGGAGACGCCAATTCAATTTCTGGGTCAGGAATATCCCCTAGAGAAGGGATAGGCTACCCACTCTAGTATTCCTGGGCTTCTCTTGTGGCTCAGCTGATAAAGAATCCACCTGCAATGTGGGAGACCTGTGTTAGATCCCTGGGTTGGGAAGATCTCCTGGAGAAGGGAAAGGCTACCCACTCCAGTATTCTGGTCTGGAGAATTCCATGACTGTATAGTCCATGGGATTGCAAAGAGTCAGACACGACTGAGCGACTTTCACTTTCTTTCACTTTTCATTACCTATACCTTGTAAAATAATAATAACAATAATAATAGTCAAACCAGTCAATCCTAAAGGAAATCAACCCTGAATATTCATTGGAAGGACTGATGCTGAAGCTGAAGCTCCAGTACTTTGGCCACCTGATGCAAAGAGCCGACTTATTAGAAAAGACCCTGATTTTGGGAAAGGTTGAGGGCAGGAAAAGTGGGTGACAGAGGATGGGATGGTTGGATAGCATCACCAACTCAATGGATATGAGTGTGAGCAAATTCTGGGAGATGGTGAAGGACAGGGGAGTGTAGCATGCTACAGTCCATGAGGTTACAAAGAGGTGGACATGACTTAATGACTGAACAATAGTAATAATAAAAACAAACCTCAAGTGAATAGAGTTTGGACACCACAAGAGGGAGCTCTCATGCCCTGAGAACTTTTGAAATCCCCAAACTTAATTTCCTTAAAACCAAATTAGACTAAATAGTTCAAATTTCCAGAACTTAGTGGAATGCTTATTTCAATTTTGAGGCTTCCCAATGTTACCAGAAATCTGAAATTGCCTCTCAGCATGTATCCAGAAAAGATGAAAACTCTATTTCAAAAAGATACACGTATCCCAATGTTCATTGCAGCATTATTTACAATAGCCAAGACATGGAAGCAACCTAAATGTCCACTGACAGACAAATGGATATGGTACACATATACAGTGGCATACTGTGTGTATGCTCAGTTGCTCAGTTGTGTCTGACTATTTCTGACCCCATGGATTGTAGCCCACCAGGCTCCTCTGCCCATGGAATTTTCCAAGCAAGAATACTAGAGCAGGTTGCCATTTCCTACTCCAGGGGATCGAATCCACGTCTCTTTTGTCTCCTGCACTGGCAGGTGGATTCTTCACCATTCAGTCACCTGGGAAGCCCACACGGACTATTACTCAGCCATTAAAAAGAAGGAAATAATGTCATTTGCAGCAATATGGATGAACCTAGCGATTGTTACAGTGACTGAAGTAAGTCAGACAAAGAGAAATATCATATGACATCCCTTAAATGCAACATCTAAAAATAAATAATACAAATGAATTTATTTACAAAATAGAAACAGACTCACAGACTTGGAGAATGAATTTATGGTTACCAGGGGGGAAGGATGGGGAGAAGAAATAGTTAGGGAGTTTGGGATGGACATGTATACACTGCTATATTTAAAATGGTTAATCAACAAGGACCTACTGTAGAGCATAGGGAACTCTCTTCAGTGTTACATGGCAGCCTGGATGGGTAGGGAGTTTCAGAGGGAATGAATATGTGTATATGTATGGCTGAGTCCCTTTTCTGTCCACCTGAAACTACCACAACATTGCTAATCAGCTATACTCCAATATAAAAATAGTTTAAATAAATAAATAAAAGCTATTTTGATTTCAGGATTAAAAAAAAAGGATACATGTACCCCAATGTTCATAGCAGCACTATTTATAATACTCAGGACATGGAAGCAACCTAAATGTCCATTGACAGATAAATGGATAAAGAAGATGTGGTATACACCCACACACATGCTCTTACCTCTCAAGAAGAGCATGAGGCTTCAGGAGCTGTTTTATATTTCTCTATTGCCTCAGTTAATCTTAAAATCTTATTTTGCAGAGAGACAGTTTTGTTTATTATTTTTTAATTGAAGTATAGTTGATTTGTGGTTTCCCGGGTGGCTCAGCAGTAAAGAATCTACCTACTATGCAGGAGACATGGGTTCCATCCCTGGGTTGGGAAGATCCCCTGGAGGAGGAAGTGGCAATCCACTCCAGTATTCTTGCCTGGAGAAGCCCCATGAACAGAGGAGCCTGGTGGGCTACAGGCCATGGAGCCACAGGCAGACACTACACTGAGCACTGAGCACACACACACACAAAACTGCCAATATTTATACTAATAGCAGGTATGCTTTTGGAGTAGCTCATGATTTTGGAATGTTGTGGGAGCAATGTGGTTTCCTTACTTCTAGTGGAAATAAAATTTTAAATGTCCTCCATGTTCAGGAATTACTGTCTGCAATATTTTTATCTGCTGTTCAGCTATTATTAAGATTCCAGGGCATTGACTCTGGAAGCTAAAGGAAAGCACCTTGCTGATATGTCTGCAAGGAATGCTGACCTTAAAGGGATCAATGGGGCTTCCCTGGTGGCTCAGTGGTAAAGAATCCGCCACCAATGCAGGGGACACAAGTTTTATCCCTGGTCCAGAAAGATTCCACATGCCACAGAACAACTAAGCCCACGCACAACAACTACTGAGCCCTTGATCAGCAACAAGAGAAGCCACTGCAATGAGAAGCCCACTTGTCGCAACTAGGGAAAAGCCCATGCAGCAATGGAGACCCAGCACAGCCAAAAATAAATAAATAGAAAATTATTTTTAAAAAGGGACAAATAACAGCCAAACTTCTGTCATGGTCCAAGGGGATATATCCTCAAATGACAATTTAGAAAAACTGCCAAGAGAGGCCCAACAACTGGCCTCAGAAAAGGAAAAATAACATTAGAAATTTAGCAATCAGTTTGATAAAATGAGAAAGCTCTGAATTGAACCAAACAACAGCCCAGTCCTACCAGAGAGTATAAAATTGCCACTTGTCACCACCATACATGAATTAAACCATTGGTCTGCTGACAAGATGGCAGCCTTCATGACTCAGCAGTAGTGAGGAAACATTAATAAGGCCACAAAAAGCGTCCACCTCACTTGTCTTGTTTGCTCAAAGTACAACCCAGGGAAGCCTATTCGTACCACTCCCAGACATTTGAAACTGCCTAATGGACCTTTAGAGGACTGGCAAATGGATTTCATACAACTTCCTCCACCTAGTGGATTTAAATATGTTTTAGTCGTGATCTGTATGTTTCTACACTGGACTGAAGTCTACCATGTAGAAAGGCTAGTGCCTCTTCTGTGGGTAAAATCCTCTTGAAAAATATTATCCTTACCTGGGGAACTCCTCTCAAATTTCATAGTGATCAAGGAACCTGTTTTTACAGGCCTAGTACCTCAACAAGTCTGTGCTGTGTGGCTGGTTTTACCACACTTTCACTGTGTTTACCATCATCCATCCTCTGGTTTAATTGACCACGATAATTGCATGACTAAGATTCAAGCTGGCAAAATCTGTCAAGGTCCTCCAAACACCTTGGCCAAAAGCAATGCCATTGGTCCATCTAAATCTCAGATCCACCCCTTAGGGAGCTCATAAACTGTCACCCTTTGAGACAGTTGCAAAATGCCCAGTGAACTTGGCTCTTGCTTCTTTGGACCCACAATTGAAAAAGAGAGATACTCTGGTATTGAAAAGGCTTATTAAAAATAGGCCTATTTTTTTTTTAAATGCATCTATTAATAACGATGCTTTAATGTTAGTCGACAGATGGAATGGATAAAGAAGATTGAGTACAAGCATACAATGGAATATTATCAGCCATAAAAAAGAAGTAACGCCATTTGCAGCAACATGGATGGACCTAGAGATTATCATACTAAGTAAGCCAGACAAATATCATATTATATCGCTTACATGTGGAATCTAAAAAAAAAAAAAAAAGACACAAATTAACTTGTTTACAAAACAGAAAGCAACTCACACACATAGAAAACAAACTTATGGTTATCAAAGGGGAAAGGGAGGAGGGATAAATTCAGAGTCTGGGATTCACATATACAAACTAATATATATAAAATAAACAAGGACTTACTCTATAACACAGGGAACTGTAGTCAGTATTTTGCAATAACATATAAGGGAAAAGAATCAGGAAAAGTCTATAGATATAGATATAAAACTGAATCACTTTGCTGTACACCTGAAACTAGGTGTGAAACCAGTAAAACTAACACACCATCATAAATCAAGCACACTTCAAAAACACAAGTCAATAACAATGCTTTGGAAGAGCAATCTTTTCACAGTGGGCCTTTGGGAGATAACCCTAAGCATCACATTTTGCAACCTGGAGATTTTATATACTGGGAAAGACATGACCAGAAGAATTCTCTTCAATCTCACCACAAAGACCCTTATCAAGTACTGCTAACCAGCTCCTGCACCCGCTCCCAAACTCCAAGGAATGGACTCTTGGATTCACATGACACTCCTAAAGAAAGTGCCAGGTCCTGACTGGATCTGCACATCATCTGGTGACCAGAAGTAAGGACTTCCCAGAACTGAAGCAGGTGACATCTACTGAGACAGCTTTCACAAGATATCTGGACCAGGCCTGGTATAATGTTGCCACCAAATTTCTGACAGCAACATACTGTTCCAGATGATCTCCAGTGTCCACAATATTGATAACATATGGACTTTAGGTAAAAATTAAGTGGAAGTTCTCCCTCCTACCCTTCCATGTAACTCATACGTGAACTTCATGCATTTCCAATCTGGGTACTTTCCCTCCAGTGTGAGACATTATACCCAGGAAAGGTCCTTCCTGACAAATGAGGGGAAACAAACCACTGAATCTAGAAAAACTGACTCTTGCTCAGCAATGCTTTAAGAGAAAGATCGTGATCAAAAGGGGGAAATCTAAAAAATTAATAAACAGAAACCTCAAGAAAGGGAGACCAGAATGGGGAGGTCTCATGCCCTATGACTATAGCAGAGCCCAGCACAAAGAAGACAGTCTCCTCTTCTTTCCTGGCAAGGACTCAGCCAATGAAAAGCCATGGATTCTTTGTTTATTAGAGCCCTCCCAACTTCCTTTTCCTTCCTATAAAGTGTTCTCCTTCCCTTGCACCTTGCTATGGTTGCAGATCCCAAATTACTATTTTCTGCTGATCCTGAATAAACCCATCTTTGCTAGAAAAACTTCTGAAGTCTGTTTCATTCAGGTCAACAGCATGACTGATTAACTCACTGGACACTCGTGATTGAATTATCCTCCTGCCCACCTCCCTCCCCGGAAATCAGGGGGTGGGACTGAAATTTCCAACCCTCTAATCAAGTTTGGTTCCCCTTGCTACCAGCCCCTCTCCTTAGGAGATTTCCAAAAGTCACTTCATTATTATAAACCCAGGTGTAGTGGAAAGGGGTTCATTATGAATAAGGCAACCAATTCTCCTCTGGGGCTCTGAAGTGTTTTTTGGAACTGAGGACAAGTAACCAAGTACTGTAACAAAAGATACTCCCATTGTTTTTTTCATTCAGGAAATTCCAAGGATTTGGGGAGCTGTGAATCAGGAATTGTGGATGAAGGTGAAATATTTATGAAAAATATAATTTAGTCATCTGAATGACCAAATATACATGCATTTCTTTTTTGTTCCTTTTGGCCACACCACAGGGTTTGCAGGATCTTAGTTCCCCAACCAGGGGTCAAATCTGAGCCCATGACAGTGAAAGCACAGAGTCATAACCACTTGACCACCAGGGAAGTTCCGTATTTCTTATAAATCACGATATCACAAATACACAGAACAGTTCCCACCACAAAGAATTATGTGTCCTCAAATCTCAACATTGCTAAAGTTGTGAAATCCTGATCTAAAGAACAAGTTAAAACTCGTGCACGGGGGGAATTTAAATATGGTTTTAGAGTGATACGAAAAGTCAGGAAATCAATTTCTAGGCAGGTATTTGTCAGGGTTTAGGAAGAAAACGGGCAGCCAATCAAAATGCTGAAATTTGAGGAGATTTTCATCAGAGTGATGATATCACATACCCCCCTGGAACGTCTGTACTATGTTTTGTGCACACAAGCTCCCCAGTTGTCTTTTACTCACAAGTAGCACCTACTTCTCTTGATCAAATAACTGCCCTGAGACTACTAGAACCTACTCAGTCAACAGAAAGGAGAGCAGAAAGCATGAAGGGAATTCACATCACTTTGGATTTGGATCTGCTCTTCACCAATGACTCAAGGATGCAGGAATAGAAGGCCCCAAGACCACCTGGCCTGTATCTAACTGCTCTGAGGTATAGAGGCTCCAGAGCTTCCTTCCATGGGGCTTGGCTGGGTACCACACCCTCACCACCCCCTCAGCTTGGGCCCACATCCCCTTCTGCCGTATGATGGGTTTTTCCTCAAAACCACCTTTACATGAGTCCTCATCTCTGGCTCTACCTTTTGGGAACCTAACCCAAGACAGAGATGATTTATAATGATGGACTGGGTCTAGAGAAGACTCAAAGGCCAGTGCTGTGTCCCGCTCCTCACTCTGATCACCATCCCAGCAGAGATTTTGGAAAAGATGATGAGAACTATCTGGATGTATTTGTGTAGCCACCCTGGAGAACAGAATGGTGTGCTTAGTTGCTGTCATGTCCGACTCTTTGTGACCCTATGAACTGTAGCCCGCCAGGCTTCTCTCTCCATGGCAATTCTCCAGGCAAGAATACTGGAGTGGGTAGCCATGCCCTCTTCCAGGGGATAGTCCCAACCCAGGGATTGAACCCAGGTCTCCCACATTGCAGGTGGATTCTTTACCAGCTGAGCCACAAGGGAAGCCCAAGAATACTGGAGTGGGTAACCTATCCCTTCTCCAGGGGATCTTCCCAACCCAGGAATTGAACCAGGGTCTCCAGCATTGCAGGCAGATTCTTTACCAACTGAACTACCAGGAAAGTGCAAACAGTAAGGAGTGTCCTTAAATTAAAAATAGAGTTACCATATGTTCCTGCAATCCCACTCTTGGGCATATCTCCAGAGAAAATCATACTCCAAAAGGATACATATACCCCAATGTTCACAGCAGCATTAGTCACAATAGCCATGACATGGAAACAACCCAAATGTCCATAGACAGAGGGATGGGTAGATAAGATGTGGTTCATATACACAAAGGAATATTACTCGGCTATAAAAAAAGAATGGAATAATGTCATTTCAGCAACATGGATGGACCTAGAGATTATCATACTAAGTAAGTCAGACAAAAACAAATATCATATGATATCACTCATACATGGAATGTAATTTTTTAAAATGATACAAATGAACTTATAAAACAGAAATAGACTCACAGATTTAAAATATAGAGTTACAGTTACCAAAGTGGAAACTTGGGAGGGAGGGATAAATTAAGAGCTTGAGACGAGCATATACACACTACTATATATAAAATAGATAATCAACAATGACCTACTGTATAGCACAGGGAACTCTACTCAATACTCTATAATAACCCATATGGGTAAAGAATCGGAAAAAGAATGAATATATGTATAACTGAATCACTCTGGTGCATACCTGAAATAAATTGTAAAACAACTACACTCCTTACACTGTTGGTGGGAATGCAAACTAGTACAGCCACTATGGACAACAGTGTGGAGATTCCTTAAAAACTGGAAATAGAACTGCCATATGACCCAGCAATCCCACTTCTGGGCATACACACTGAGGAAACCAGATCTGAAACAGACACATGCACCCCAATGTTCATGGCAGCACTGTTTATAATAGCCAGGACATGGAAGCAACCTAGATGCCCATCAGCAGACGAACGGATAAGGAAGCTGTGGTACATATACACCATGGAATGTTACTCAGCCGTTAAAAAGAATTCATTTGAATCAGTTCTAATGAGATGGATGAAACTGGAGCCCATTATACAGAGTCAGGTAAGCTAGAAAGATAAAGACGAATACAATATACTAATGCATATATATGGAATTTAGAAAGATGGTAACGATAACCCTATATGCAAAACAGAAAAAGAGACACAGATGTACAGAACAGACTTTTGGACTCTGTGGGAGAAGGCGAGGGTGGGATGTTCTGAGAGAAGATTGAAACAAGTATACTGTCCAAGAGTGAAACAGATCACCAGCCCAGGTTGGATTCATGAGACAAGTGCTCGGGCCTGGTGCACTGGGAAGACCCAGAGGGATCGGGTAGAGAGGGAGGTGGGAGGGGGGATCGGGATGGGGAATACATGTAAATCCATGGCTGATTCATGCCAATGTATGACAAAAACCACTACAATATTGTAAAGTATACTTATTTTAAAAATAAATGAAAAAATACCTAAATCAATAAAGGCAAGAACATGTAAAAAAAAAAAAAAAGGAAGAAAGAAAAAAACTACACTCCAATAAAATTTTAAAAAAAAAGTAGCTGAAGGGACTCTGGGGAGGGCTCGCTGGTTACAGGGAAGTGAGTCAGTGATAAACAGAAGCATTCTGCCCTGGGTGGCAAATAGAAGGAGCTGCAAGTTTTGCAGGTTGTGGAGAGACCACACTCTGAAGGTCAAAGTTGTTTCCCAGCCAGCCCAGCAGCCTCAAATGGAGGAAAGCACTCAGCACAGGCTCAGCGCAAGCTGCCATGTCATGGGAAGAAAAGCCATGGCCAGGACAGCAGAACTGAACTGTGGGAGGGAGCTGGTACCACTGCCGCCGCCACTACCAGCCCCCAGCAACTGCTCCCAGAGGCAGAGTACACAGCATCTCTTCTTTGTCCTATGCTCTAGCTCCAAGGACAGGGTCAAGCTATGGTAAATGCCCAGCAGATGTGTGTCACATGACCAATTAACTTATCAGGGATCAATGTGGCAGTAGCTGATATGGAAACCCTCACGATACCCGCCCCCTGGTGTTCCCACTTTGTGTAGTTCCCGCTGGTTGAGTGTGGGCAGGACCTGTGACTTGCATCTAACAGAGAGGTGAGATTCAACACAGGAAAAGTGACAGGAGGTAGGAGATTACATATACATGATTACATAATTGGAGGCCCGTCTTACGTCTACCTCTCTCTTCTTTCTGGCTTCGAAGACACAAGCTGCCATGGTGACAGCTACTGGTGGAAAGGGTTGATTGATTGGGTGTCCAACCCGGGGTGAAACTGGGGCTTCATTCGGGCACCCTGCCTGGAATTGAATGCTGTCAACAATTGAGGGAGCTGAGAAGGGAATCCTGAATGTCAGATAAGGCCACCACCATGTCCAACACCCCGATTGCAGCCTTGCAAAGGACCCAGCTAAGCCGTGCCATGACATAATAAATGTGTATGGTTTTATGTTGCTAAGTTTGTGGTAATATTGTTTTGTGGCAATAGATAACTAATATTAATGAGCAGTGATGCAGTTCAGCTACACCTGCTTGACATGAATAATAAACACCCATGGGGGAGGCAGGGGTCATATTATCCTGATCCAGTACAAAGTACATACACAGTCTTGTCTTTCCCAGAGAAGTAGAAAATGGGAAAGATAACCTTATTCATCCATCATTTTCTGTATACACTGGACCTTAAATACGAAAGAGGGACGAGCTCTCCCCTTGTTTCTTCCATCTTCATCACCACTTGCCATCTCCAAGCACCAATGATCCACATTGGAATGGATCATTTGGAATCCACATTTGGAATGTGCCAAAGCTCATTTCAGCCATTTCACCCACACTGGGCTAACAGTACAATTTATAGGGGGCTAAGTATTATGGATCAGAGAAGGCAATGGCACCCCACTCCAGTACTCTTGCCTGGAAAATCCCATGGACAGAGGAGCCTGGCAGGCTACAGTCCATGGGGTCACAAAGAGTCAGACACGACCCAGTGACTTAACACTTTCACTGTAAAGACATGCACTGGTGTAGTGGTAAAAGAATCCACCTGCCAGTGCAGGAGACACAAGAGATACGAACATGGCTGAGCGACTAACACACACACAAATGCTCCAAGCCCCTGAGCTTCAGAGAGCTGGATACGAGACTTGTTTTCTTGTCTCCTCTCTTGGCTGCCTTGTGAATAAACCCTCTCTCCGCTGCAAACCTCAGCATCTGAGAATTTTGCCTTGCTCCAAGTTAGGCAAAAGGAACGTGGTTCAGTAACAAAAGGAGTCCTTCCCTTTTTCTATAATCTCATACATTCAGCATTCCTGAGCTCTGCTGAAGTCCTTGGGGGGAATCATGAGATGAAGGCCATGGCTGCTGCCTCTACCAGGAAAATTTACTCAGGTTGGGGTCCCATTTTAAAATATGCTTAAAATGACAGAAGTTTAAAATGGGCTTAGTGGTGGTGAGCTGCATCTTTGTTGGGCTGTTTTTTGCCTTGACCTTTGGACTCACAATATGTCATCCTTCTGTGCACATAGCTAGTACTGGGCAGGTTTCCCCTCCCCCCCACAAAATGGAGGTTCTCTAAGATTGGACAGCATTTCAAATTTCTGTAATGGGGGTCATTACGCACTTTTAAGACTCGAATAGCCCCACTGCCTCCTGGTTGGCTGTTTAAAAACACAAAGGGTTGGCAGAGTTGAGGCGAATTGCTCACATTTGGGGTTTTTATGTATAATTTTTAGACATATGAAAGACAAAATAAGGTGCAAAACCCGTCTTCATAACAGGGCCCATCTGCTGCAAGGAAAAATATTGTTATCACGTGTGAAAATTCAACTACATGGTAAGGGGGAAGTCAGAGCATAATCTAAAAGTTAAAAAGATCACATGTTACCTTAAATTCCATCTCTTATTCTGTCTCCTCCAGTTCATTCCGGTATAGGATACACATAGCAGGCCTTCAACTCTCTGCAACTGTGGCACCAAACACAGCATTTGTTTTTAATCATGGAAGACTTGATTTTCATTCATTTAAAGCCAAGAATAACCACGAACTTATGTGGGAGTTCAGAGCGAGGCTAGAGATGCCCTAGACCAGCCCCCAGGAGAATCTGGTTGGTCTGGGCTTCGGATTCATGGCGAATTGCTTTCACCTGCCCAGTGTCCGATGGTTGACGCTGACTCAGGCTGCCAGAAAATTCTGCCAGGGCGCTAAAGCCAGCTAACCCGGTGTCTGAGCTGTGAGATCTTGGAGGCCTCCACTCACTTGATGTTTCCAGGGCTACAAGGTCTCTGCTTCATGGCTGAACTTATTCTCTTGACCCTCCCTCAGAGGAGGTGGAACAATGACTTAGGGCCAGCTGGATTTGAAAAGACAAACAGTGACTTACAGATCGCCAAGTTCAGAGATTTGTCAGAGTTCGCCAAGGCAGTCTGTGTCTAAGGTCCACTTCAAAATATTGATATTGTAGAGCTGTTTTCCATCTCAATAAAATGCTAAGTAGCCTAGAGCTATGTTCTGGGGAGGCTTTTACCTTAGGGGAAAAAATGTAGCATTAAATGGTACCCTTGTTTATCCAGTTGTTCAAAACAAGAAGTTCACAAGTCTTCCAAGCCCAGCTGAGTTCCAAGTTCTGTTGATTCAAAAATTTTTCTTTTTGACTGTGTTTCTTACTGAGTGAACACAACAGACTATTTATGCTACATATTTTTATAATCATTATGAAATATATCCCCATATTTGCATCATGGCATTAATTTAATAAAAGTGAACATTATTATTATTGCCCCTACATGCCCCAGCTCAAACCCACTCCCTTTTCCAAGGTATCTCAACCTCAGCATTTGCTGTGAGGCTGTGCTGTGTATCATAAAATGTCCATCAGCATCCCTGGCTTTTTACCTGTTAGAATGCCAAATAGCCCCTCTCCAGACAAGAAAACCACAAATGTTTCCAGATATTGCCACATGTCCCGTGGAACCTGAAATCACTCTTTGAGAACCACTGCTCTAGAACTAAAGATCATCCTGAGTTTTGTGTTTATTGTTTGCTGCTGACCATTTTTATTACCTATATTTGTATAAGGGGGGCTTCCCAGGTGGCCCAGATGGTAAAGAATCCACCTGCCAATGCAGGAGACAAAGGATCAATCCCTGGGTCAGGAAGATCCTCTGGAGAAGGGAATGGCAACCCACTCCAGTATTCTGGCCTGGAGAATCCCATGGACAGAGGAGCCTGATGGGCTACAGTCCATGGTGTTGCAAAGAGTTGGACGTGACTGAGCACACATACACATATATTTGTATAAATATTATTTAGGTTTCCATTTTTAAAAATTCTTAGAAATCTATACAAAACTATACAAAACTTACAGTTAAGGAAATAGGAGGCTCTGAATCTATTGAGGAATTGGCAGGCAACTGGTATCTCTAATATTGAGGTTTTGGAAAGTTTAAAATATCTACAAATTCACATTCCCTTCAAAATATAGAAACTATGTCTCCTTCCCCGGAGTGTGGGCTTGACTTAGTGACATGTTTCAAATAAATAGAAAAAAGCAGAACTGACATTAGACTGTCTTTTTGTTGGATCTCTCTCAGGGAAGCCAGCTGTCAGGTTGCCATCTGGAAAGAGCTGTGTGGTGAGGAGCTGAGGCCTCTAGCCAACAGCCAGTTAGGGACCGATGCCTCCTGCCAACTGCCACATATGAGAGCTCATAAGTGGCTCCTACACCCAAGTCAAGCCCCCAGATCACTACCTTCTCCCAGCTGACATTTTGATTGCAATTCCACAAAAGACCTGAGCCGGAATCCCAGAGCTAATCTGTCCCCGAGTACCTGAACTACAGGAACTGTGAGATAATAAATATTTGGTTTTATACTCCTTATTTTTATATCACTTATACTGAATTTGGGGTAATTTGCTGTGCACCAAGAGGTAACTAATACATGTGTTCATTTCTATGAATATGGTACAACTCTCCATTTTTTAATCTTTTAATCTTCTTTAATGACATTCAACAAATCACTTTCCATAAAGCTCTGTGAAAAATATTCCTCAATACTTTAAACTTTTGAAGCTGTTGTATTTTTTTTTTCTTTTCGGTTACTGCTGAGATTAAACAGCATTCATTTTGTATGTTTTATAGTCAGCATTTCCAAATACTTATCTGCAAATGATCTGGAGTTTTCTACATAGATAATCATATTATCTGTGAATGATAAGGGTTCTTTTTTCAATTCCTATAGTAAATTTTACTGGCCAGTATCTCTAATACAATGATGAAGAAAACTGACAGCAAGAAATTTTCTCACACATGATTTTAAAAGGAGTACATTCAACCTGTCATCATTATGTGTGAAATCTGCTATTAATATAATCTCTTTATAAATATTCTTTACAAAATATTAAGTTCTGTTTTATTCCTTATTTACCAAGACTTTTATCATGAATATTAAACTTTGTTAAAAGCCTTTTATGCATCTAATGATGTGATTATATGGTTCTCCTTCATCCTCTTAATTAATAACATTAATTGATTTTCTCTCATTAAAAAAACTTACATTCCTGAACTAGACATTAATTTCTTAACCAACTGTGTCTTGATTTTGGAAGCAGAAATGAGGGTTTAAGACTTAACTTCATCCTCTTCCCAGAGGAAAGGATTGGGAGTTTGGGATTAACAGATGCAAACTATTATATAGAGAATAAATAAACAACAAGGTCCTACTGAATAGCATGCATGCATACTCGGTCGCTCAGTTGTGTCCAACTCTTTGCAACCTCAGGGACTGTAGCCCACCAGGCTCCTCTGTTCACAGGATTTCCCAGGCAAGAACACAGGAATGGCTTGTCATTTCTACCTCCAAGGGATCTTCCCGACCCAGGGATCAAACTCAAATCTCCTGCTTCTCCTGCATTGGCAGGAGGATTCTTTACTGCTGCACCACCTGAGAATAGGAAACTATATTCAATATCATGTGATAAACCACAATGGAAAAAAAATATGAAAAAGAATGTATGTGTATAATTGAATCAGTTTGCTATACAGCAAAAATTAACACAACATCGTAAATCAACTATACTTCAATAAAATAAATTTTAAAAAAGAAGACTGAACCACCCCTCAAAATGGTTAACCTATTCAATATGATTGCAATCTTTACAAGCAGAGAAATATAAGTGATTTTTGGTTTTATATGTACCCATCAAACAATTGTGTTTATTATTGTGATCCAGAGCTACTTTAAAAGGGAGTTAGCTATGGAGACAGTAAAAAGATCAGTAGTTTCCAGGGTCTAGTTGGGGGGCAGGGGGAGAGATGAACAGGCAGGACACAGAGGACTTCCAGGGCAGGGAAATAGTCTGTATGATATTATAAAGGTGGATATGTGTCATTATATATTTGTCAAAACCACTGAATGTACCACACCAAGAGTGAATCCCTAATGTAAACTGTGGACTTTGGATGATGATGACGTGTCAATACAGATTCATCAACTGTAACAAATACACCACTCTGGTGGGAATGTTGATAGTCAAGGAGACTGTATGGAAGCCAGAGGTATTTGAGAACTTTCTGTAATTTCCACTCGATTTTGCTGTGAGCTTAAAACTTCTTGTAACCATAGTGTTTTGTTTTTTTTTTTTTTCAAGAGAGGAGTGGATTTGGTTGTTTCATGTTGGAACTGCATATTGGAGTGATTCATGAGCCCTGGGTTTATCTCTAGAATTGACAAATACTGAAATATGAAACATGCTTTTACACTTTTTTTTTACTTTGCAAAGGATGGAAGGGGAGGTAAAGGGAGATGCAAACAATTTTGAATATTACATTTCCACGGTTTGAAGCTTTCATACTGTATTAATATGGGAAAATATTCATGCTTGCAAAAGCCTTGTTTGGCTTACATTTGCACTGCTTTGTTTTTCAAGAAAACAGAAACAACTATAAACAACAACTTACTCAATGCCACAGATGAGTTAAGGTTGCCAGATTTTGTGATACTGTGTACTTTAAATTATTTCTTGTGATTATAATCATAAAGTAAGTCATCTTACGATCTCTTTGTTACCCACTTTTTCTCTATCCTGCTTCCTGCTCTTAGATATTCCAACTCAAAATATACTGGATTCTGGTTGTTCATTTATTGAGTACATAATATATGTAAGGCACCATGCTAAATGCTGTGTTCAGTCCTTCAAAAATGAACTAGAAGACCTCCTCAGAAGTTTAAAAACCTGCACTGCCATCTGAACAATATTTTACTCAAGTGTGTTCATGCTAAGTCACTTCAGTTGCGTCCAACTCTTTGCGACCACATGGACTGTAGCCCACCAGGCTCCTCTGCCCAAGGGATTTTCCAGGCTAGAATACTGGAGTGGGTTACCATGCCCTCCTCCAGGGGACCTTCCCAACCTGGGGATCGAACTCTTGTCTGCTTGGCAGGTGGATTCTTTACCACTAGCACCACCTGGGAAACCCAATTTTACTCACAGTCTCAAGCCAAATAAATTGTCTGGCAATGCAAACAACAATGCCAGATTCTGCTCTTCTTATAGATGTCACTTATGAAAACAAGAAGAATATTTCTTGTAAGGGAACAAGTAAAAATGTTTTTCTTCTAGAGGAAAACTATGAAAAGACTATTTTAAAAAACATTTTGGCTCAAGGGAGAATGAATCTGATACCCATCTTTTTAGAAACCCAGCTAAATTAAAAATAAGTAACTTCTTTCTCATTTAAGATTAGGAACATCATTTGAAATCCTACTGTGAAATTCATCATGCCTTTAGGATTCAAGAAGTTTCATGAGAGTCTCAAAATAGTTGTCCCCTTTCCAGAGGAGTCAACAATTTTTTTACTAGAAAAAAAATAATGAAATAGAAACTCTGCTTCTCTGGTTTGAAAGCTAGTACGAGTGCTTTCATGAGAAAGCTGTGAAATGCAGTCCCTCTGTTGTAGAAACATCTACATTTTGGGCTACTTTCACATCAAAGCAATCAAGCAGTAAAAGACTAGTGGCATCACAGAGTTTTTCCAGGGAGCGTTTCATGTCTTGATCCACTGAGGCTTCCCTTGATACTATTAGGTAAATATTAAATTGAATCTGAAGAAGTATAAGTATTTATAGACAGAAACTAAGTATGAGAGATTTAAGACTGTTTTATTCTTTTGTAGCATATTTGCTTGAGTGTGAAAAAACTAACCAAGAAACAAAGTAAGATGCTTGGTAAATTTTCACCACAATTTTCTTAAAGAAAAAAACTATGTAAAGAATTCCTTGTCAAAGGATATTTAGAAAACTATGGAAGAAACACTGCGTAATTTCTAGTAGACAGTCCAAGATTCGTTAAAACACACTGAGCCTCCATTGCTTATCCATGTATTAGGGATAAAAAAAGACTTCTTTCAGAGTTCGGATTAAATAAAATTCCATACATGAAAACATCTAGCATAGCTGCCGTACAACAGAAGTTTTTAAAATGGTAATATTTCCAAAGAATGAAATACCCATAAGAAATACCAACTGCTATTCCCATTACCATAAGGAGAGCCTGAGGAAAATCTGGACATTCTGGGATTTCTATATTTAATACTATTTTACCCAGTTAGTCTATGCTATCTTCCTAAGAGGAATAGGTAGTTGTAGTTATTAGGGCCTTTTCCACGGCAAGAGAGAGAAACCCAACACCATCTAGGTTAAGTAAAAAGGTGATAACTGGCTGATATAACTGGCAAGTCCATGGATGAATCTGGCTTCAGGCACAGTGTCTCAAGTGTGGTCAGTTCTTTGCTTCCCCATCTCTCAGCTCCAATGAATTCTGTTAGTTCATTTTAAAGAAAAAATTATTCTGACACTTGTTAAAACTATTAAGAAGAATTTTTTCAAGACTATGGCGATAGGAGAGAGAGATTGGGCTCTACTCCTAACACAATAAGGACAAGTGAGGATTTATAGCTAGAAGGCAGGGTGAGGGGATCGGTAGGTAGAAAATTACTCAGAAGAAACACAAAGGGTGAAGAGATTCCTACTAAAGGTGGGCCAAGGACTTAGGCATCAAAAGTGGAGGATCAGAAACTTGGTCAGATATCAAAGGTGATCAGATATCAAGTGGAGGGGGGTGAGATTCTTAACCAACTAACTTAGCCAGATTCTTGCTAAGTCTGGGCTGTGCAGGCCCAGTAAGGAAAGGATGGACATAAAAGACCAAGGTGGAGGCCTAGTTGAGAAGAGGGCTCAGAGGAGCCTAACTAGAGTTTGGTCCAGGAGAGAATCTTTTTCACCCTCTACATGCCAGTCAAGATTTATATCCTTCTGTTCTAGCAAACTCAAGAGCAAACACTGATTTTTCCTAAGACCTCTGGTTCAAAATGTTTCTGATTAATCTGGTACGGTCCCCATGCCTATCTATTAACCAACCACCACATCTACTGTAATGTACCATGATGGGTCAAGCTTGATTTATGTTTCCTCTCCTATAAGTGACAAAGAATCCCCTTGAAACCATACAGTAGAGAGGAGAAGAGTTACACAGGAACCAGAAAAAGGAAGATGGACAAAAATGCCAGGTGCTCAAAATTTGTGATTGCCACAATACATCACATTTATACTATATATTTTCCACAAGACTTTGAATAACAAATAGAAATAGTAACAAGAGAAAGCATTTTAGATGTGGTTCATCTATACACCACAAATGATGCTTTGAACTACTGTATGTACTTTCCTTAGTTCCCAGAACAATAAAACCCCAGCTTCTCTGCTTGCTTTTCCCAGCCAGACAACTCTTCCACATGCATGCAATGGACCGCTCTTAGCTCTTAATTCTATTAGAGAAAGCCCTGCTCATTGTCCAAGGCCTCATTAAATGCCATTCCCAACATACTGTTTTTCTAATCAATATGGCACATGTCTCATTCCTCCTCATCACTCACAATCCCACCACCCCCTTAGATTGTGAGCTTTGTCTCCTGTAATGTAGCATACATCTTGGAAAGCTTCAAAATGGCTCTGCAATTAAAGCAAGAGTTCAAATAAAAGTGTTTAATGAATATATTAATTCCCTTTTCTTAGGAATGCATTCTGAATGTATAAACCCTTAGCTCTTGACTTTTTCCAAAGCTTAGGCTTACCTTAAACTGAATGAATATTTGGGAGCTCACATATCTGTAGATACACTGTGTGTGTGCTCAGTTGTATCTGACTCTATGTGACCCCACAGACTGGAGCCCGCCAGGCCCCTCTGTCCATGGGATTTTCCAGGCAAGAATACTGGAGTGGGTTGTCATTTCATCCTCCAGGGGATCTTCTCAATCCAGGGATCAAACCTGCGTCTCTTGCATCTCCTGCATTGGTAGAATAAGAGGCTAGTTTAAGGCACTCTTTCTCAATCCTTTGGAATTCTGTCTTATCCAGTGTTCATTTCACTACTCTATAATGTCAGAAAAGGACACGTTGTGTGATTTTGTACAAGATGAGAAAGAATATAAATTAGAACATTCGTGACAAGACTTTGTCCTGATTGCCAGAGAAAGGCAAGTAGGACTCAGATCACAGGACCTGAGAGTCTCATAATGACTTGGAGTAAGAATTGGTCTCTGGAAGTGAGAAGGAGATGCATGGACTCTCTTAGCCCACATTTGGTTATATTTTAAGTGAAATTTGAGAGAATGGCTGATTTGCATTGCTTTAATGGCATAAACCAACACTACATTGTAAAGCAATTCTCTTCCAATTTAAAAAAAAACAGAAAAATTTTCAAAAAAGAAACATATTAGAGAGAATGTGCAAATGTGCAGAAGATCAAACAAAAGTGCAATTGAAGGAAGCTTCAGTCAGGAGGACACTGGTGCACAAATACATGAGCCTGTTTATAATGATCATGGAATGCTGATTCAGAACTTAAGAGCATTTTCCTTTGAATGAGCACCCCTACTTCACCTCCCCTCCCCCCCATCTCAAGCCTTTCTCCCGCCTCCCCAGGCAGCCTGTCTAAACAGAAGCCTGACAGTTCTTTCAGAATTGCTCTCCATGGGGGCACTCCCTGAGGGATTATCAATTTTCCTGGAACTTTGAAAGTAACTCAGTAAACAGGCCTCTACTCCTTTTTCATCCTCATCATTGTTATTGATGATCCCTGGGATTTGAGCTGAATAAGATCTAAGACCACAAACTCAATCCCTGACACGAACCAGCAGAGCCCCACTCGCTACTGTTTACTATCACCCAGCTGGCGGGACATTCAAGCTATTTCTTTCAAATCGACATGCTTAGTATGGGCCAGTGGCATGATGTCCAGAGAGAGGGCTTTTCCTGGTAGGTAGAAAAAGGAAAGAAAAGGAAAGGCAATGAGAGGAGGTTCCCACCAACTGAGGGAATAAACTTAGTAGCAAATTTATACAACAGTAATGACCAAGAAGTCATTTCAGCTACAAGAACTGAGCCAATTTGAAAATGAAATGAAATGAAAATAAAGAAGGAAGTAATGCAGATGAACTGCATTTCAAGTATCTCATGTTCAGATGCCCTGTATTTTCAAAATTCAACTTGTTAGCTCTCATTCTGATCTGATCTTGCACACACCTCGCCAAAAATGATGGCAGAGAGGGATGGACTGGAAATTTGGGATTAGCAGATGCAAACCATTATAAACAAGATGGATAAAAAACAAGGTCCTACTGCACAGCACAAGGGTATTCAGTATCCTATGATAAACTATAATGGAAAAAAATATGAAAGAGAATGTATGTGTAAGTATGTATAACTGAGCCACTTTGCTACACAGCAGAAATCAATACATTGTAAATCAGCTATACTTGAATAAAATAAAATTTTAATAAAATAAAAAACTTTTAATTAAAAAAATGAGGGAACTCAGATTTCCCAAACATCAACAATATGTCGGCCAAGTGAAAGAACACAGGAACTTGTGTTTGTGTTTGCATGATGGGAATGGGGAGTTCCTCACATACACTCTTCAGAAAGAACAGAAGATGGCTCTCTTGAGATTGTAACCAACTAATGTTTTCAGCCTTGAGCAAGTTACTTACTCCTTCTCTCAGTTGCCCCATTCGTAAAATCAATGTAGTTATATCAGCTTCCAGTTGTAATGAAGTTCCAGTAAGTAATGAATGAGATATTTGTGGAAAACCTTCAGTCCAGTTCCAAGCAGAATGGGTGATCAATTACAGAACTGTTGTATTTTTACTACTGTTATTGAAAGTGCTATATGTCAATCTCTAGATGCAGATCAATATTTATGACCAAGTCTAGTTCTGTATATCAATATTTGAATACCTATATGCCAATACTTAGATATCTGTAGGCCCACACCTACAACTGAGGACCCTGCCACCATTCTTCTATGAGGCATGTGGACTGTGAAGGATCTTCTTACTGAATAAATTGCAGGTCAAGGAATTAGGAAAACATAATATAGAGCAACTCTATTTTCTGGACTACACATCACTTGCTTTTTACCTAGAGAACTAAGGCCCAAATGACATTAAACCAGTTATAATAAATGCTAAAGAAGATATTCATTTTTGCATCAAATATATGGGACATTAATATATACATGGTTTTAATTGATAAACAGATTCATATACCTTACATTTTAACAAGTTGCTCTTACATAAAAACAGCATGTGATAGGCTGAATAATGACCCCAAGATGCCACATCATAACCCCCTGAACCTATCTTACCTAACATGGCAAAAGGGACTGCAGATATGAAGAAGTTAAGGATCTTGACATGGAAACATTATTCCAGATTATTCAAATGGGTTGAATGTAATCATAGGGACCCAGAGGAGAGAGAGAAGAAGAGGGAGGGACAGAGAAAGACACCAAGGGTAGAAGCAGAGTTCAAAGACACAGAAAATGCTTCACTGTTGCTTTTGAAGATAGACGAAGGAATCCTGAGTCAAGGAATGTGGACAGCCTCCAGAAGCTAGAAAAGGTAAAGAAATAGATTGTCCCACAGAGCCTCCAGGAGGTATGCAGGCCTGTGAACCTATTTGAGGTTTGTGATCTTCAGAACTGTAAGATACTAAATCTGCAGTGCATGAAGCCACTAAATTTGTGGTATTTTGTTACAGCAGCCAGTGGAAACTAATACAATGCAGAAATCTGATGTGACTCACACCTTTCAGTGAGAGCCTTGGAAATGTAAATCTCCAGGCCTCACATTTCTCTTTTTGTAGGTGTTTGTTGATTTGGAGACTGTGCTGATGCCCAGGCAAACTGTCTGGTAAACACTACCAAAGCCCAGCTCTGTCACTATTTTTACTACCCTGTATGCAGATAAGGGTCTCTCAAAACAAAGATTCCATGTAAACATGACCTGGACTTTTCAATACGTATCATCATCTGCAAAGTCTCTTATCTGCAACTCAAAGGAGTGGTTTAATAGAGCAGATTGGGTCGCAATCTATAAGAAACACAAGAGATAACTGAGGGCAGCCATACCCTCCCACTCCTGGTCCCCACGGCAATACAGAAATGCAAAAATTTAAGAAACAGAGCTACTTTCTTTCTCTTAATAGTATGTCTATTCCCTGTAACTCCCAACCACTTGGTGTTTTCCTCTGCTTGTTTTCCTCTGCTATTTTTCAAGAATGTCCACCCACTCCCCTTTCCCCATTGTGGTCTCTCTCTCTCCTGTTTTCTCTTCATCCTGGGTGTTATTTGACAGAAGAATCTTCTGACAGATGAGGGGTCTAGAAGAAATCCTGCCTGGTGCTATAGAAAACACTTGACTGATGTCTTTGGGGATAAATGTGATCCTAAAAGAAAATTTCCCAGGCCTTTTTTTTTTTTTTTTGCAGGCTTTTCTGAACATTTTCTGGCACTAAAAGTAAACTTATGGATTCCAGGCCCTTCTGTGGGATCTTTGATCTAGGGCTGCTCCAGAAAGCACATTCTCTATGCATTATGCATTTCCTAATTTGCTGTTCCCTGGTCCACTTCCTCAAATCTGCCATCAGTGCAGACTTTCCCTGGTCTGTGGATTCACTCTCCTGTCAGCTCCCTCCTGTCTTATCTTTCCTCTTCTCTTTCTCTTTTGTGTTCTTTTTTGGTCTTCTTCATTCTCACTTTCTCTCTCTGCCTCTACTTTGACCAAGGCCATGAAAGTGAAAGTGTTAGTTGCTGAGTCCTGTCTAACTTTCTGTGACCTCATGGACTATAGCCCACCAGGCTCCTCTGTCCATGGAATTCCCCAGGCAAGAATACTGGGGTGGATTGCCATTTCTTTCTCCAGGGGATCTTCTCGACCCAGAGATCAAACCTGGGTCTCCTGCATTGCAGGCAGATTCTTTACCATCTGAGCCACCCGGGAAGCCTGACCCAGGCCATACAAACCAGGTTTTCCTAGCCTTTCAAGGCAAAGGGCTTATCGCGATACTTTGTGGGAGCAAGTCAATTTTCCAAGGGTATCACGTCAGTCATGAGTGTTGGTAGCTTTGCAAGGGTCATGGAGACTTTTTAACAGACTCTCTCACTGGAATCAGCCCTCAGCAGCTTAGCATCACCTGCTTACAGGGAGATGCACAGACGGTGATTTTGAGGGATTTACACCCCTATTAACTCCACAGAGCAGACTCTAGGTAAGTAAATGACTATGTGCACAAGAGGAAATGAATTACTGAGTAAGATGACATCAAATGGCTAGACTGAATGGCAGAAGATCCTGTCCTACAAACACACGGGGAAAGAAGACACTTCATTTGGAGCAACAGGACACTGGAGAGGTTTCTGACTTAGGTGTGTGTTCTCAGGGCAGCTGAATTCCTGTTTTGCCACTGACAAGCCTTGTGACTTTCAGCATGTTAATTCAATTCTCTGAGCCTTAGTATCTTCGTCTACAATAAAAAAAATCCAGGTGTGGTTTACTTGCCTCATAGTATTGTTCTGAGAATGAGATGAGAAGGGGCATGGAAAATGCAGAACACACTGTCTGCCCCGTAATAAGACCTAAGATTCATTCAGTTTAGTTCAGTTCAGTCACTCAGTCATGTGACTTTTTGTGACCCCATGGACTGAAACATGCCAGGCCTCCCTGTCCATCACCAACTCCCAGAGTTTACTCAAACTCTTCTCCATTGAGTCAGCGATGCCATCCAACCGTCTCATCCTCTGTCATCCCCTTCTCCTCCTGCCTTCCCTCTTTCCCAACATCAGGGTCTTTTCCAATGAGTCAGCTCTTCGCATCAGGTGGCCAAAGTATTGGAGTTTCAGCTTCAGCATCAGTCCTTTCGAATGAATATTCAGGACTGATTTCCTTTAAGATGGACTGGTTGGATCTCCCTGCAATTCAAGGGACTCTCAAGAATCTTCTCCAACACCACAGTTCCACAGCATCAGTTCTTTGGTGCTAAACTTTCTTTTTTTTTTTATTTAAATTATTTATTTATTTTACTTTACAACATTGTATTGGTTTTGCCATACATTGACTTGAATCCGCCATGGGTGTACATGTGTTCCCCATCCTGAACCCCCCTCCCAACTCCCTCCCCATCCCATCCCTCTGGGTCATCCCAGTGCACCAGCCCCGAGCATCCTGTATCATGCATCAAACCTGGAAATTTCTTTATAGTCCAACTCTCACATCCAGACATGACTACTGGAAAAACCATAGCTTTGACTAGACTGATTCATTAGGTACTATAAATTTATCCTTAGAGAATGTCTCAGTTCATATGGGCTGCTGTAACAAAATACCACAGACAGGGTGGCTTACAAACAACAGAACCTGACTTCTGGTTCTAGAGGCCAGAAGTCCAAGGTGAGGGTGCCAGAATGATCAGGTTGGGAAAGGCCTCTTCAGGGTTGCAGACTGCTCACTTCAGCTGTGTCTTCACGTGGTGGGAGGAGCAAAGGAGCTCTCTGGGGCCTCTTTATGGGACCATTAACCTCCATGCATGAGGGCTCCACCCCTGTGACCTTGTGACCCCCAAAGGCCCCACCTCATAATACCATCATAGTGGGGACTAGGATTTCAACATATGGCCTGGGGGTGGTGGTGGGGAGGACACAAACATTCAGATCATAGCAGGGAAGCTAAAAGAAACCATTTTGTAGCTCTTCCATGCTTATATGATCTAATTTAATAACCATAATAACTCTACCCAGTACATAATCTGAAGTCAGAAACTTTGGGAAGGTCATGTACACACTGCTCTATTTAAATGGATAACCAACAATGATGAAAAAAGAAACTCTGAAAAGTCGGAGACCTTATCCTATTTGACTTGATGGGAGGCATGAGACTTTCTGGACTGAAGAGCAATTTATTACTCAAGGCAAAAACAGCCAGAGCAGTAACCTAGCACCACTTTCCGAAGCCCTCATCCCCACGGGGTGATGGAATGAAAGCCAGATGTTACCTGCACACACATAGCATTGCAGCCTCTGAGAGGAACGCCCAAATTCGGAGGCCCAAAGCTTATACTGTCTGCTAGCACATCTGCCCATCTTCCCTGCCTCCAAAAAAGAGAAAGAAGACTCAAGAAGTAAATCGTATCCAGCCAGGGATTGGGGGGGGGGAGGGGTGCCTCTAGCTTCCTTACCTCAACATAAGGCAAATGGCTCTGAGCTCAGGCTCTAAATTTCTCCAACATTAGGGAAATGCTATCTCTAGCTTCTGAGGCCTTTGCTTAGAAAACCTGGACCTGGTGGAAACATGGGAACAGTTATGGAGAATTATCTCCAAACTGGTAACATCCACATTACATGGACATAATGCTGGTTGTGCCCCTTGGGTTCAGGAGTAGGAGACACTGAGATTGAGTCATTAAGTCAACTCTCCTTCTTTAAATTGTCTACACAACCAATAAATAGTATCATTTATTATATTTGTAAGAGCCAAGCCTTAAAGTGCTTAATTCATCTGAGCCCTTTGGCCATGCTGGGGAAAGTAAACTTGGCTATGAAGTAATCAAGTCAGCTCATGGAGATTCTCTTGCAACACACTCCCAACTTTTAGGCTTACTATTTCCTTCTCCAACCCTAAACTGACCTTTTATCTGTTCTGTTTCTTCAGGGCATTTAAAAATAATATTGAAAATAAATTTGCATAACGTTTTTTTCCCTCTTAGTTATAGAGTCGAATTTGAAACCGTTGCATTTTAGAGCTGGCAGACACTTTAGAGAAGTGCCTCATATTTTTACTTTTTTTAACTGAAGTATAGTTGCTGTGTAATATTTTATGTTACAGGTTATGGTATAGTGAGTTACAATTTTTAAAGGTTATACTTCATTTATAGTTACTATAAAATACTGGCTACATTCCCTGTGCTGTACAATATATCCTTATAGTTTATTTTATACCTAAGAGTTTGTACCTCTTAATCCCCTACCCCTATCTTGCCACTACCCCTTTCCCTCTCCCCACTGATAACCACTAGTTTGTTCTCTGGAGTTGTGAATCTGCTTCTTTTTAGTTACAGTCACTAATTTGTTGTATTTCTTAGATTCCATATATAAGTGATATCACACAGTATTTGTCTATCTCTAATTTCACTTAGCATAATACTCTCCAAGTCCATCCACATTGTCACAAATAGCAAAGTTTCATTCTTTTTTATGGCTGAGAGTAGCCTGGCTGTCTACAGTCCATGGGGTCGCAAAGAGTCGGACATGACTGAGTGACTAAGCATGGTATTCCATCATATATGTACTAATATACATTTCATTATATATATATGTGTGTGTGTGTGTGTGTGTGTGTGTGTGTATGCATGCAATACACACATACCACCTCTTCTTTATCTATTTATCTGTTGATGGACATTTAGATTGTTTCTGTATCTTGGCAATTGTACACAGTGGTGCTATGAACATTGGGGTGCATGTGTCTTTTCAAATTAATGGGTTTTTTAAATATATACCCAGGAAAGGAATTCCTGGGCTGTAGGTAGTTCCGAAAGAAAAATCCCTGAGAACTACTAATTCAGTTTTATAGTTAATCAGTATAACTTCAAGTGGTTAATAGAAATAACTGCAGGTGATTAAGAGAGATGTGATCCTAAAATTAATACAGGAATTTTCATATTGGAGAACCAGCTCAGTGGCTTCTCCAGCAGGCACACAAATATTCATACTACTATCTTTGCATAAATAGTTCTCATTCTTGGTTTGCTTTCATTTAACCAGGTGTATAGTCCCAATTCTGTTTATCCTCTTACAATGACAGCTAAAGGTTACATCTCAGAATGTAGAGGTCTGACTTAAGTGTGGTACTTAAATTCTAATAATAATGAAAAATAACTCATCAGTGAGAACCCTTTTGGAAAAGATCACTGAAGGAGAAAATTGTTCTTGACAGCGTGAAGAGCACGGCTCAGCTCCACCGATGGGCAATCATGAAGCATGGGAGAAAAATCAGCATTAACATCAGATAACGTTCTTCCAGATGCCATCAAAATTCTCTCTCATCTTCCACAAGTACAGTACTCTGTTCCTCACCACCTGTTTCATTTGAATTAGCTGCAAGAGACAGGAAAGGATGGTGTTCATTTCACTGCTCTGCAATTGCCCAGAAGTCAAGCTTTATAATGCAAAATATTTGCATTTTGTCTATTTCTTGAAGTGGGAACATCAAAGGGGATGCAAGACAAACAACAGCCCTAGGTTTTATCCCCCTTCTGCCTAAGCTTATACCTGGGCAGTGCTCCTCTGCATCGTGGTGTGGGACTGGAAATGACTGGGCAAGCTGGAGTTGTGCCAAGTGAATTTAACCATCAATCAGGACAATGATGATTGTACTGTGAATTACAAAGTGTATGCCAAACTATTAACACCTCTAATTATCTATTATAAGTATATAGGGAAATAAAACATAGCAAAACATTTATTTGGTACATGGTAATTCTAATAAAACATCAGAAACATTAAGAATCAAAGTGTGTTTTATTTGTTTGTGAACCATTCATCATATAACTCATGATTAGTATCTTTTCTACACCTTGGAACACTGCCATACCCCTTTTTAAATATGGGTCTGCTTCTAGCACTCTATTCTTTGTCCCTTCAGTATCAGGAATGATCTCTGAGTTCCTTCAGTGTGAACCTTCCTGGCAGCATCACTTCCTCTGAACCAACTCCATTCTTTTCATCTCAACCACTTTCCTCCTTTACACTGCTATGTTCCCCTTCACTAGGTTTCTCTGGCTGCACACCTCAAGTTTCTCAAATGGCAGTATTTCTGCAGTCAGCTTTTTCTTCTGAAATTCTACTTATGATTGATTTGCATTTTATTTCCAGAATTATTACTTCATTTCTTTGTCTCACTTTCTTTTTTGTTGGCCTATGCCCTCTTTCAACTGTCCACTCTGTAGGCTCTCACGTGGGTATATCACTGAGGGACAAAGAGACAACACAACTACATGCACCGCTGTGTGTGAAGGACATGTGCACTGACCAAGAGTGGATGAAAGAAGTGATGGCCACTAGCCAAGTGCCCAATATACCAAGTGATCAATTTATCTAAATGCAACTAACTGAAGGATTAATTTGCAAAATGACTGATTTGCCAAATGACCAACTGATTAAATTCTCCAAAATTACTCACTGTCTAAAACCTTCCTTTAAAAGACAGTCTTCTTGAATATATTTAATGAAATATTTTTTTAGGATCATGTTCTCCTTAACTATAGTAAATACAAATAATGAATAACTGTTTTCAAATATAATCAAGAATATATTCGACGTATTTATCAGTCAGCTCAGTTCAGTCACTCAGTCATGTCCGACTCCATGGACTGCAGCACATCAGGCTTCCCTGTCCATCAGCAACTCCCAGAGCTTGCTCAAACTCATATCCATTGAGTCAGTGATGCCATCCAACCATCTCATCCTCTGTCATCCCCTTCTCCTCCTGCCGTCAATCTTTCCCAGCATCAGGGTCTTTTCCAATGAGTCAGTTCTTCCCATCAGGTGGCCAAAGTATTGGAGTTTCAGCTTTAGCATGAGTACTTCCAATGAATATTCAGGATTTTAGGGTGGACTGGTTGGATCTCCTTGCTGGCCAAGGGACCCTCAAAAGTCTTCTCCAACACCACAGTTCAAAAGCATCCATCCTTTGGTGCTCAGCTTTCTTTATGGTCCAACTCTCACATCCGCACATGACTACTGGAAAAACCACAGATTTGACTAGAAGGAACCTTGTTCACAAAGTAATGTTTCTGCTTTTTAATATGCTATCTGGGTTGGTCATAGCTTTTCTTCCAAGGAGCAAGCATCTTTTAATTTCACAGCTGCAGTCACCATCTGCAGTGATTTTGGACTCACAAAAAATAAAGTCTCTCACTATTTCCATTGTTTCCCATCTATGTGACATGAAGTGATGGGACCAGATGCCATAATCTTAGTTTTTTGAATGTTGAGTTTTAAGCCAGCTTTTTCACTCTCCTCTTTCACTTTCATCAAGAGGCTCTTTAGATATTCTCTTTTTGCCATAAGGGTGGTGTCATCTGTGTATCTGAGGTTACTGATATTTCTCCAGGCAATCTTGATTCCAGCTTGTGCTTAATCTGGCACAGAATTGCACATGATGTACTCTGCAGGTAAGTTAAATAAGCAGGGTAACAATATACAGCTTGTGCTTCAACAAGTCTGGCATTTCACATGATGTCCTTTGCATATAAGTTAAAGAAAAAGGTTGACGAAGGGGGTGGTCCTAAGATGGCAGAGGAACAGGACGGGGAGACCACTTTCTCCCCCACAAATTCATCAAAAGATCATTTGAACACTGAGCAAATTCCACAAAACAACTTCTGAATGGTGGCGGAGGACACTAGGCACCCAGAAAGGCAGCCCATTCTCTTCAAAAGGAGGTAAGACAAAATATAAAAGATCAAAAGAGTTAGGGATGGAGACCAGTCCCGGGGAGGGAGTCGTGAAAGAGGAGATGTTTCCAAACACCAGGAAACCCTACAACCCGTGGGTCTGTGGGCAGTTTTGGAATCTCAGAGGGCAACATAACCAGGAGGAAAAAATAAATAAATAAAATCCACAGATTATGTGTCTAACCACAACTCCCAGCAAAGAAGTAGCCCAGACACTTGCCTCCACCACCAGCAAACGGGGGCTGAACAGGGAGGTGCAGACTGTATTGCTTAGGGTAAGAACCAGGTCTGAATGCCCTGACGACAATCTGAGGGAGCTAACGTGAGATAGTAACCCAAACTGTGGGATAGCCAGAGAGAAAAAAAAAAGAAAGAGAGAGAGAAAGAGAGAACTTTCCCACAAAAAGCTTAGGCAGTACCTAAGGCACTGCCAGGCCCGCTCACAGAACAAAGGACTGAGCGAATACCAGAGGAGAGCTACCCAGCTGTGGGCCAGCCCATCCCCCACCAGAGGCAGAGAGGCAGGCGGGCAACAGCCAGAGCCGGAGGGAGAGGGGCAATCTCAGCCCCAGAGACGGCATCCTTCACCAAACTGTGAGTAGGCCCCCAGTTGCTAACCAAGTCTTCCTGGGATCCTGGATGGTTGACATCCACCAGGAGGGCCGCAGCCAGAGATCAGCTCCCCAGAGGAGACACATAGTACACCTGAGATGGCACTCCCATTGTGCACACAGGAAACCAAGCAGCTGGGACCGGGGAGGTGATAAGATGCAGCGCCAACCTATGGAGAGTACACTCGCCAAGCACCTGGTCGCCTGAGCTCCTCGGACCTGGGAAGGGCACAAAACACAGGCCCAACCGAGTCTGTGCCTTTGTGGAGTACCCGAGAACCTGAACCTGAGCAGCTTAGACCTGGGAAGTCCACACACACCCAGGAAGCCCACTCCACACAACCCAGGGCCTGTTTTAGACAGTTCCTCTGCAGAGCAACCTGGAGCCTGAGACCGGGAAAGCACACATGCCTTGAGCAGGGGCAAACCCAGTGTGGCCAAGACACTGAGAGCACTCCCCACACATGCCAGTGATATTTATTTGCAGTGTTCCTCCCTCCCCACAACACAACAGAAAAAGTGAGCCTAAATAAGTGACCACCTCTGCTCCCTTGTGTCAGGGCAGAAATTAGACACTGAAGAGACTTGCAAACAGAAGAAGCCAAAATAAACAGAGGGAATTGCTTTGGAAGTGACAGGTGCAACAGATTAAAACCCTGTAGTAAACACCAACTACACTGGAAGGGGCCTATAGACCTCAAAAAGAAGTATAAGCTGGAACAAGGAACTATCTGAAACTGAACTGACACCACACTGCCCGCAACAGCTCCAGAGAAATTCCTAGGTATATTTTACTATTATCATTTTTCAAAATTTTTAAATTTTTAAAATTTTAAGTCCTTTATTACTCCTTTAATTTTCATTTTTATAACCTGTTAACTTGCAAAAAAAGATCCTATTTTTAAACCAAATTTCATATATATTTTGTATAGATTTTCTGATTTTGTTTTCTTTTTTGATATTGTATTTTTGAGAGTCTAACCTCTACTCTAGATTTTTAATCTTTGCTTTTGGTATTTGTTATCAATTTTATACCTTTAAGAATCCAATCTTCAGTACCCATTTTTACTTAGGATTGTGATTACTGGCTTGATTGCCCTCTCCTCCTTTTGACTCTCCTTTTTCTCCCTCAGGTCACCTCTATCTCCTCCCTCCCCCTTCTCTTCTCTACCCAACTCTGAGAATCTCTTTGGGTATCCTGGGCTGTGGAGAACACTTAGGGAACTAATTACAGGCTATATCCATCTCTCTCCTTTTGACTCCCCCTCTTCTCCTCCTGGTCACCTCCATCTCCTTCCTCCCTCTTCTCTTCTCTATGTAACTCTGGGAACCTATCTGGGTGTTCCAGGCTGTCGAGAGCACATAGAGAACTGATTTCTGGCTAGATTGCTCTCTCCCCTTTTGATTTCCCCTCTTCTCCTCCTGGTCACCTCTACCTCCCTCCTCCTTCTTCTCTTCTCCATGTAACTCTGCAAACCTCTCTGGATGTCCCTCACTGTGGAGAATCTTCTCTCCATCAACCTAGATGTTTTATCATCAGTGTGGTATGGATGGAGAAGTCTTAAGGCTACTGTAAGAATAAGACTGAAAACCAGAGGCAGGAGGTTTAAATCCAAACTTGAGAACACCAGAAAACTCCTGACTCCATGGAACATTAATTGACAAGAGCTCATCCAAAAGTCTCCATTCCTACACTGAAACCAAGCTCCACCCAAGAGCCAATAAGTTCCAGAGAAAGACATATCATGCTAATTCTCCAGTAATGCAGGAACATAGCCCTGAGCATTAATATACAGGCTGCCCAAAGTCACACCAAACCCATAGACACGTCAAAACTCCCTACTGGGCACTTCATTGCACTCCAGAGAGAAGAAATCCAGCTCCACTCACCAGAACACCAGCGCAAGCTTCCCTAACCAGGAAACCTTGACAAGCCACTCATTGAACCCCACCTACAGGGAGGAACCTCCACAATAAAGAGAAGCACCTCCACAAACTTCCAGCATACAGAAAGGCCACCCCAAACACAGCAATCTAAACAAAATGAAAAAGCAGAGAGATATTCAGCAAGTAAAGGAACATGATAAATGCCCACCAAACCAAACAAAAGAGGAGGAGATACAGAGTCTACCTGAAAAATAATTCAGAATAATGATAGTAAAAATGATCCAAAATCTTGAAAACAAAATGGAGTTACAGATAAATAGTCTGGAGACAAGGATTGAGAAGAGGCAAGAAATGTTTACCAAGGATCTAGAAGAAATAAAAAAGAGTCAATCAATAATGAATAATGTGATAACTGAGATCAAAAACCCTCTGGAGGAAACCAACAGTAGAATAACTGAGGCAGAAGATAGGATAAGTGAGGCGGAAGATAGAATGGTGGAAATAAATGAAGCAGAGATAAAAAAGAAAACAGAATTAAAAGAAATGAGGAAAAATTCAGAGACCTCTGGGACAATGTCAAATGCCCCAACATTCGAATCATATGAGTCCCAGAAGAAGAAGACTAAAAGAAAGGCCATGAGAAAATACTTGAGGAGAAAATACTTGAAAATTTCCCTAAAATGGAGAAGGAAATAGCCACCCAAATCCAAGAAACCCAGAGAGTCCCAAACAGGATAAACCCAAGGGGAAACACCCTGAGACACATATTAATTAAATTAACAAAGATCAAACACAAAGAACAAGTATTAAAAGCAGCAAGGGAAAAACAACAAATAACACACAAGGGGATTCCCATATGGATAACAGCTGATCTTTCAATACAAACTCTTTAGGCCAGGAGACAATGGCAGGACATACCTAAAGTGATGAAAGAGAAAAACCTACAACCCAGATTACTGTACCCAGCAAGGATCTCTTTGAAATATGGAGGAGAAATCAAAAGCTTTACACACAAGCAAAAGCTCAGAGAATTCAGCACCACCAAACCAGCTCTTCAACAAATGCTAAAGGATCTTCTCTAGACCAGAAACACAGAAAAGGTTTATAAACTTGAACCCAAAACAACAAAGTAAATTGCAACAGGATCATACTTATCAATAATTACCTTAAATGTAAATGGGTTGATTGCCCCAACCAAAAGACAAAGACTGGCTGAATGGATAAAAAAAGAAGACCCATATATATTCTGTCTACAAGAGACCCACCACAAAACAAGGGACATATACAGACTGAAAGTGAAGAGCTGGAAAAAATATTTCATGCAAATGGAGACCAAAAGAAAGCAGGAGTAGCAATACTATATCAGACAAAATAGACTTTGAAATAAAGGCTCTGAAAGACAAAGAAGGACACTACATAATGATCAAAGGATCAATCCAAGAAGAAGATATAACAATTATCAATATATATGGACCCAACATAGGAGCACCACAATATGTAAGGCAGATGCTAACAAGTATGAAAGGGGAAATTAACAGTAACACAACAATAGTGAGAGACTTTAATACCCCACTCACACCTATGGATAGATCAACTAAACAGAAAATTAGCAAGGAAACACAAACTTTAAATGATACAATGGACCAGTCAGACCTAATTGATATCTATAGGACATTTCACCCCAAAACAATGAATTTTACCTTTTACTCAAGTGCACACGGAACCTTCTCCAGGATAGATTACATACTGGGCCATAAATATAGCCTTGGTACATTCAAAAAAATTGAAATCATTCCAAGCATCTTTTCTGATCAAAATGCAGTAAGATTAGATGTCAAGTATAGGGGGAAAAACTATTAAAAATACAAACATATGGAGGCTAAACAACACGCTTCTGAATAACCAACAAATCACAAAAGAAATAAAAATATGCATAGAAATGAATGAAAACGAAAACACAACAACCCAAAACCTATGGGACTCAGTAAAAGCAGTGCTGAGGGGAAGGCTCATAGCAATATAAGCTTACCTCAAGAAACAAGAGAAAAGTCAAATAAATAACCTAACTCTACACCTAAAGCAACTAGAAAAGGAAGAAACGAAGAACCCCAGGGTTTGTGGAAGGAAAGAAATCATAAATATTAGGGCAGAAATAAATGAAAAAGAAACCAAGGAGACCATAGCAAAAATCAACAAAGGTAAAGGCTGGTTCCTTGCGAATATAAAATAATAATAATAATAGAAAAACCATCAACCAGACTCATCAAGAAAAAAAGGGAGACGATTCATATCAACAAAATTAGAAATGAAAATTGAGATATCACAACAGACAACACAGAAATACAGATCATAAGAGACTACTATCAGCAACTATATGCCAATAAAATGGACAACTTGGAAGAAATGGACAAACTCTTAGAAAAGTATAACTTTCCAAAACTGAACCAGGAAGAAATAGAAGATCTTAACAGACCCATCACAAGCACGGAAATCAAAACTGTAATCAGAAATCTTTCAACAAACAAAAGCCCAGGACCAGACGGCTTCACAAAGCCAAAAATTTAGAGAAGAGCTAACGCCTATCCTACTCAAACTCTTCCAGAAAATTGGAGAGGAAGGTAAACTTCCAAACTCATTCTATGAGACCACCATCACCCTAATACCAAAACCAGGCAAAGATGCCACAAAAAAAGAAAACTACATGCCTATATCACTGATGAACATAGATGCAAAAATCCCTAACAAAATTCTAGCAAACAGAATCCAAGAACATATTAAAAAGATCATACATCATGACCAAGTGGGCTTTATCCCAGGGATGCAAGGATTCTTTAATATCCACAAGTCATCAATGTGATACACCACATTAGCAAATTGAAAGATAAAAACCACATGATTATCTCCATAGATTCAGAGAAAGACAAAATTCAACATCCATTTATGATAAAAACCCTCCAGAAAGCAGGCATAGAAGGAACATACCTCAACATAATAAAAGCCATATATGATAAACCCACAGCAAACATTATCCTCAATGGTGAAAAATTGAAAGCATTTCCCCTAAAGTCAGGAACAAGACAAGGGTGCCCACTCTCACCACTACTATTCAACTTAGTTTTGGAATTTTTAGCCACAGCAGTCAGAGAAGAAAAAGCAATAAAAGGAATTCAGATTGGAAAAGAAGAAGTAAAACTCTCACTGTTCGCAGATGACATGATCCTCTACATAGAAAACCCTAAAGACACCACCAGAAAATTACTAGAGCTAATCAGTTAATATAGCAAGTTGCAGGATATAAAATTAGTAAACAAAAATCCCTTGCATTCCTATACACTAACAGAGAGAAGAGAAAGAGAAATTAAGGAAAAAATTTCATTCACCTTTGCATCGAAAAGAATAAAATATTTAGGAATAAATCTATCTAAAGAAATAAAAAACCTATATATAGAAAACTATAAAATACTGATGGAAGAAATCAAAGAGGACACAAATAGATGGAGAAATATACCATGTTCATGGATTGGAAGAATCAATAGTGAAAATGAGTATACTATCCAAAGCAATCTATAGATTCAAGGCAATCCCTATCAAGCTACCAATGGTATTTTTCACAGAACTAGAACAAAAAATTTCATAAGTTGTATGGAAATACAAAAAACCTCGAATAGCCAAAGCAATCTTGAGAAAGAAGAACGGAACTGGAGGAATCAACCGCCTGACTTCAGACTATACTACAAAGCTACAGTCATCAAGAGAGTATGGTACTGGCACAAAGACAGAAATATAGATCAATGGAACAAAATAGAAAGTCCAGAGATAAATCCACATCCCTTAGACACCTTATCTTTGACAAAGGAGGCAAGAATATACAATGGACAAAAGAAAATCTCTTTAACAAGTGGTGCTGGGAAAACTGGTCAATCACTTGTAAAAGAATGAAATTAGAACACCATACACAAAAATAAACTCAAAATGGATTAAAGATCTAAATGTAAGACCAGATACTATAAAACTCCTAGAGGAAAACATAGGCAAAACACCTTCTGACATAAATCACAGCAGGATCCTCTATGGCCCACCTCCAAGAGTAATGGAAATAAAAGCAAAAATAAAAAGTGAGACCTAATTAAACTTAAAAGCTTTTGCACAACGAAGAAAACTATAAGCAAGGTGAAACGACAGCCTTCAGAATGGGAGAAAATAATAGCAAATGAAGCAACTGACAAAGAATTAATCTCAAAAATATACAAGCAGCTCCTGCATCTCAATTCCAGAAAAATAAACGACCCAATCAAAAAATGGGTCAAAGAACTAAACAGACATTTCTCCAAAGAAAACATACAGATGGCTAACAAACACATGAAAAGATGCTCAACATCACTCATTATCAGAGAAATGCAAATCCAAATCACAATGAGGTACCATCTCACGCCAGTCAGAATGGTTGCTATCCAAAAGTCTACAAACAATAAATGAGGGAGAGGGTGTGGAGAAAAGGGAACCCTCTTATACTGTTGGTGGGAATGCAAACTAGTACAGCCACTATGGAGAACAGTGTGGAGATTCCTTAAAAAACTGGAAATAAAACTGCCATACAACCCAGCAATCCCACTGCTGGGTATACACATTGAGGAAACCAGAAATGAAACAGACACATGTACCCCAATGTTCCTCTCAGCACTGTTTCCAATAGCTAGGACATGGAAGCAACCTAAATGTCCATCAGCAGATGAATGGATAAGAAAGCCGTGGTATAAATACACAATGGAATATTACTCAGGTATTAAAAAGAATCTATTTGAATCAGTTCTAATGAAGTGGATGAAACTGGAGCCTATTATACAGAGCAAAGTAAGTCAGAAAGAAAAACAAAAATACAGTGTATTAATGCATACATATGGAATTTAGAAAGATGGTAACGATGACCCTATATGTGAGACAGCAAAAGAGACACAGATGTATAGAACAGACTTTTAGGCTCTGTGGGAGAAGGCAAGGGTGAGAAGATTTGAGAGAATAGCATTGAAACATGTATATTACCATATGTGAAATAGATCACCAGTCCAGGTTCGATGCATGAGACAGGGCTCTCAGGGCTGGTGCACTGGGATGACCCTGAGGGACTGGAAGGGGAGGAAGGTTGAGCGGAGATTCAGGATAGGGAACACATGTACACCCATGGCTGATTCATGTCGATGTTTGGCAAAAACCACTACAATATTATAAAGTAATTAACCTCCAAATAAAATAAACAAATTTAAAAAGAATTTTCCACGGTTTGTTGTGATCCACACAAAGGCTTTGGTGTAGTCAATAAAGCAGAAGTAGATGTTTTTCTGGAACTCACTTGCTTTTTCGATGGTCCAATGGATGTTGGCAATTTGAACTCTGGTTCCTTTGCCTTTTCTAAATCCAGTTTGAACATCTGGTAGTTCATGGTTCACAAACTGTTGAAGCCTCCCTTGGAGAATTTGGGGCATTACTTTGCTAGCTTGTGAGGTGAGTGAAATCATGCGGTAGTCTGAACATCCTTTGGCATTGCCTTTCTTTGGGATTGGAATGAAAACTGACCTTTTCCAGTCCTGTGGCCACTGCCGAGTTTTCCAGATTTGCTGGCATACTGAGTGTAGCACTTTCACAGCATCATCTTTGAGGATTTGAAATAGCTCAACTGTAATTTCATCACCTCCACTAGCTTTCTTCGTAGTGATGCTTTCTAAGGCCCACTTGACTTCACATTCCAGGATGTCTGGCTCTAGGTGAGTGATATCACCATCGTGGTTATCTGGGTCATGAATATCTTTTTTGTATAGTTCTGTGTATTCTTGCCACCTCTTCTCAATATCTTCTGCTCCTGTTAGGTCCATACCATTTCTGTCCTTTATTGTGCCCATCTTTGCATGAAATGTTCCCCTGGTATCTTTAATTTTCTTGAAGAGATCTCTAGTCTTTCCCATTCTATTGTTTTCCTCTATTTCTTTGCACTGATCACTGAGGAAGGCTTTCTTTCTTTCTTTCTTTCTTTTTTTTTTTTTTCTGAGGAAGGCTTTCTTATCTCTCCTTGCTATTCTTTGGAACTCTGCATTCAAATGGGTATATCTTTCCTTTTCTCCTTTGCCTTTAGCTTCTCTTCTTTTTTCAGCTATTCTCAGCTAGAACATGTTTATAATATAAAGTAATTCAACATGTTTATAATATAAAGTAATTCATGAAAAAGTATAAGTTGCTCTGTCAGTGTCTGGTATTCTCCAGGCCAAAATACTAGAGTGCATAGCTGTTCCTTTCTCCAAGGGATCTTCCCAACCCAGGGATTGAACCCAGGTCCCCCACACTGCAGACAGATTCTTTACCAGTTGAGCCACCAGTTCAAGTGTTCATAATCATTAATATATCCAATAATAAATTTACTAGTATAGTTGTCCATAAATAGGAACATTAATGGAAAATACATTCATGAAGTCAAAACCACCCTAAAACCTAGAACTTTCAACAAGTTAGAAAATACATTAATTGACTAAGCCTCAAGAAGAATATTTTTAAAGTAAGTATATTGTGAGCTTTTAAACTCCGATAAATCTGCCACTAGACATTAGGTGGCTTGTCCACTGGGCAATCAGCTCTCAGGAAGATGGTCCTTGGCTAACTGGTTTTTAGCACTGGTGCTTAAGAAGCCACCTCTCTGTCCCCTTCACCCACCCTCAAGGTTGGTTTTGGTGTCCCAGTTGCATGCCCCTTGGTGTCCTGTCTCCTCTCTCCGGGTAAATCTTGTGCTGTCTCTGTGTGTGCTAAGTTGCTTCAGTTGTGTCAGACTCTTTTGCAACCCCATGGACTGTAGCCCATCAGGCTCCTCTGTTCATGGGATTTCCCAGGCAAGAATACTGAAGTGGGTTGCCATTTCCCCCTCCAGGGAATCTTCCCAACTCAGGGATTGAACCCACATCTCTTATGTCACTTGCATTGGCAGGCAAGTTCTTTACCACTTGCACCACCTGGGCCACCAAGGCTATCTTGAACCTTACTTAAATGTCTGCCTTTCCATGACAAGCTCCCTCAGGTCAGAGCCCAAGTCAGTTGTGTTTTATTTCTGTGTCCTAGCACTGAGCACAGAATCAATCCCATTTCCATGGGTAACATTATTGACCTCTTCCTCCAAGCCAGGCACCTCACTGCTGCTTAATAGACATCATTGCACTTATCCTTCATGCATTCCCTCGAGGTGGGTGAAATTATTGTTATCACTTTGCAAAGAAAGTAACTGAGGCTGAAGCCACATAGCAAATCCCTGATAATAGAGAGTTCAGAACCTGCTTAGCAACTTCTCTGCATTAGGAATTCCTTAAACATGTGTTTAAGAATATTCCAGAGAATAGCCAGGAGAGATAAGAAAGCCTTCCTCAGCAACCAATGCAAAGAAATAGAGGAAAACAACAGAATGGGAAAGACTAGAGATCTCTTCAAGAAAATTAGAGATACCAAGGGAACATTTCATGCAAAGATGGGATCGACAAAGGACAGAAATGGTATGGACCTAACAGAAGGAGAAGAGATTAAGAAGAGATGGCAAGAATACACAGAAGGACTGTACAAAAAAGGTGTCATGAGTCAGATAATCCAGATGGTGTGGCCACTCACCTAGAGCCAGACATCCTGGAATGTGAAGTCAAGTGGGCCTTAGAAAGCATCACTATGAACAAAGCTAGTGGATGTGATGGAATTCCAGTTGAGCTATTTCAAATACTGAAAGATGATGCTGTGAAAGTGCTGCACTCAATATGCCAACAAATTTGGAAAACTCAGCAGTGGCCACAGGACTGGAAAAGGTCAGTTTTCATTCCAGTCCCTAAGAAAGGCAATCCCAAAGAATGCTCAAACTACCGCACAATTGCACTCATCTCACACGCTAGAAAAGTAATGCTCAAAATTCTCCAAGCCAGGCTTCAGCAATACGTGAACCGTGAACTTCCAGACGTTCAAGCTGGTTTTAGAAAAGGCAGAGGAACCAGAGATCAAATTGCAAACACCCGCTGGATCATCAAAAAAGCAAGAGAGTTCCAGAAAAAACATCTATTTCTGCTTTATTGACTATGCCAAAGCCTTTGACTGTGTGGATCACAATAAACTGTGGAAAATTCTGAAAGAGATGGGAATACCAGACCACCTGACCTGCCTCTCTTTAAAAACCTGTATACAGGTCAGGAAGCAACAGTTAGAACTGGACTTGGAACAACAGACTGGTTCTCAATAGGAAAAGGAGTACGTCAAGGCTATATATTGTCACCCTGCTTCTTTAACTTATATGCAGAGTACATCATGAGAAACGCTGGGCTGGAAGAAGCACAAGCTGGAATCAAGAATGCTGGGAGAAATATCAATAACCTCAGATATGCAGATGACACCACCCTTATGGCAGAAAGTGAAGATGAACTAAAAAGCCTCTTGATGAAAGTGAAAGAAGAGAGTGAAAAAGTTGGCTTAAAGCTTAACATTCAGAAAACTAAGATCATGGCATCTGATCCCAACATTTCATGGGAAATAGATGGGGATAGAGTGGAAACAATGTCAGACTTTAATTTTTTGGGCTCCAAAATCACTGCAGATGCTGATTGCAGCCATGAAATTAAAAGATGCTTACTGCTTGGAAGGAAAGTTATGACCAACCTAGATAGCATATTAAAAAGCAGAGACATTACTTTGCCAACATAGGTCCATCTGGTCAAGGCTATGGTTTTTCCAGTGGTCATGTATGGATGTGAGATTTGGACTGTGAAGAAAGCTGAGCACCGAAAAATTGATGCTTTTGAACTGTGGTGTTGGAGAAGACTCTTGAGAGTCCCTTGGACTGCAAGGAGCTCCAACCAGTCCATCCTAAAGGAGATCAGTCCTGGGTGTTCATTGGAAGGACTGAAGCTGAAACTCCAGTACTTTGGCCACGTCATGCGAAGAGTTGACTCACTGGAAAAGACCCTGATGCTGGGACGGATTGGGCGCAGGAGGAGAAGGGGATGACAGAGGATGAGATGGTTGGATGGCATCACCGACTCGATGGACATGGGTTTGAGTGGACTCCAGTAGTTGGTGATGGACAGGGAGGCCTGGAATGCTGCGATTCATGGGGTCACAGAGGGTCGGACACGACTGAGCGACTGAACTGAACTGAACTGAACTGAAACATGTGTTGACTTAATGAAGTACTTACTAAGGTTCATTCACACAGCTGAGGCTTGAAAAACTATTATGTGCCAGGAACTTCTGTCTACATTGTCTCCATGGAGCACAAGCAGGCACCTTGCACTGCAAGAAGGGCTTTGGGCAAGGCCCCTAGGAATCATCTCTGGAACCCACTGGAAATCTAGTGTTGCATGAGTGTTGCTAGTTCTTTCTTAATCAGGAAAGTGGAGATGAGGAAGCAACTTCTGGAACCGCTGGCTCTGTTCTCATCCCTATTTTACAGTTGTGGAAGCCAAGACACGGGTAAGTAACACATCCAAAGTCACACAGGCAATTTTCCTCTGAGTCTGATCTTCAGGGGCTTCCCAGGTGGCTCAGTGGTCAAGAATCCACCTGCCATAAAGGAGAAATTGAAAAATAAAAAATAAAATAAAATGTAAAAAAGAAAAAAAGAATCCACCTGCCAATGCAGGAGACATGGGTTTGATCCCTGGGTCAGGAAGATCCACTGGAGGAGGAAATGGCAACTCACTCTAATATTCTTTTTTTCCCACTTATTTAGATATTCTTTAATTTCTTTCAACAATGATTTGTGCTTTTCAGGGTACAGGTTTTACACTTTTTTGTTAAATTTATTCCTACATATTTTATTATTTTTATACTATTGTAAGTGGAATTGTTTTCTTAATTTTTTTTCTTGGATTATAAATTGTAAGTGTATGGAATCACAATAAACTTTTTGTGTGTTGAGAGTCTTTCTGCCTCTTTTCAACCTTTTGGATTTACTAGTTGTAATAATTATTAAACACTTCCCTAGACTTTTCTATACACAAGGTCATGTCATTAGCCAACAGCATTTTATTTCTTCCTTTCCAATCTGGATGTCATTCACTTCATTTTCTTGCCTAATTGATTTCACTAGAACCTTCAGTATAATGTGGAATAGAATTAATTAAAGTGGACATCCTTGTCTTGTTCCTGATCTTAGAGAGAAAGCATTCAGTATTCACTATTAAGTATGAGTATTAGCTGGAATATATTCAACTTGGTTGTGGTATATAATCTTCTTTATGTATTGCTGGGTTTGGTTTGCTTGTTATTTTGTGAGTAGTTTTGTCCTCTCATATTCTTGCCTTGGAAATCCCATGGACAGAGGAGTCTGGGGAGCTATAGTCCATGGAGTTGCAGAGTTGGACACAACTGAGCACACAGATACACACTGATCTTCAGACTTAATCACTTACCTTTATTTCATCACTAAGTCTTTTTTCAACAAACATATATGGAGCATCTTCTAAGGCAAGGCCCCATGCTAGGAGCTGAGGGGAAAAAGCTAAGACCCAGATGCTGGTTTTCCAATGCATGCCCTTCAGTTGGGGTCTCCAACATATCAATAAGCCATCTGGCTCTGGGTCTCCACTCTTGACTATCATGACACCTGCCACTAGCGATAACTTACTTGTTTTCATTTATTTGGGTACTTCAAAGTTGTACTTTTCCATAGCAATGAGTAATAGTTCAAATTTATTTCTGAAACCTGTTAGTTTCTCTTCCTCTGCTGGGAAATGGTTTCCCAGGAAGATTCCAAGAGTTTCAAAGGCATAATTTATACAGAACATTTAAGTGTTCACATCAGCTGGTGGCTCCTGGTTCCCTTTGCTTTTTGCTATTCAAACAGTGGAAGGGGGCCAAGTAGGCATTTCAAAATAGCTCAAGTTCAGGGAAATGGAAATTGATTCAAATTAAGACAAATATTTACTAGGGTGATTTTTAACTTCCAAATGTTGAATATCAAAGAAGGAAAATGAATTGTGGTGACAATATATATCTCCTAATAGATCTTGGTTGCATGTGGCAAAAACCAAGGTGGTTTAGGTAGAAGAAAGATTTGTTTAAGGATACGGGTGTCTTATAGAACCAAAGGAAGGAATAAAGTTGGGCCTCAGGGAGGGAATATAAACCAGAAACAGAAAGGAGGCCAAAAAAAAAGGGCTGAGGGGTGTGTGTGTGTGTGTGTGTACCATATACATTCATGCATAACTGTGTTGTTTGGTTTTTTCTGCTTTTTCATCCTGTGGAGAATTCTCCATTCTGTGTGGCAGAATATGGCTAACTTGACAACTGACAAGACTAAACATGACCATTCCAAGAATGAGCTTCCCTGGTGCCTCAAACAGCAAAGAATCTGCCTGAAATGTGGGAGACACGGGTTCAATCCTGGGTTGGGAAGATCCCCTGGAGAAGGGAATGGCAACCCACTCCAGTATTCTTGCCTGGAGAATCCCATGGACAGAGGAGCCTGGAGGTCTACAATCCATGGGGTTGCAAAGAGTCAGACACAACTGAGTGACTTTTCTTTCTTTTTCTTATTCCAAGAACACTCAGTTCAACTGTCTTTTAGTGCCAATTTAAGTTCCCAGGGGAAAATCTCATTGGCCCATTGGGTCAGGTGTCCAATCCTGACCCAAACAATTTCAGTCAGAGTGGGCCGGATCACTCATTATAACCAAGGTTCCTAGAGAGTCATCCCTACATTCAATGTTCCAACAAAGATGTATTGAGTGCCTATTAGACCAGATACTGGAAAAGAGCAGTGCTCACAAGGATGATGGCACTCTTGAGGGTGGTTCTCAAGGGAGACAACAGCTTGTGACCCGAAACTCCCCAAAACATTTCTACCACACAGTGTCTAAGTTTTTAAGTTTGTTTTAAATTGTGAAAACTCACTACCACATAGAGTTTCCCTGAGATCCTAATTCCGAATCTTAATCTTTAGCCTTCATGCATTCACTCCTTTCTTTCAATAATGCTTCTTGTGCATTAGATGCTGGGGAGACTAGGATTGCCCTAGTCTTGAAGGGCTTAAGTCCCTTAGAAGGATTCAGACATGTGAACAAAATTCAGAAAGATATTTATTAACATACAAGGACAGATATATGAGAAATATTGGGGAACCAACAGTCAATAAGGGTCATTCAACCCTGTGGCCAGGAAGGGCTGAAAAGGTGATTTTTGTGTTGTTCTGCTTTTATTTCAAATGTATCTGAAAGGATACCATGAAAGCCTAAACCTCTGGTGGACATTAGAGGTGTTGGAATCTCTGGAGTCTTTAATTTCATTTTACTAACATACCATGTTCTAACCTTACTCAAAAATGCCCTCTAACTTCTATCAGCCCTCTTACCTTCTGGTGGGTCAAGGCTGAGAGCATGCCTGGTGCTCTTTATCCCTCTCTGGTGTGATGAAGACATCAACCATTCAGTGCTTCAGACTACGGTCTTGGGTTGGGCCCACTGAAGAGTTAAACCATTCACAACTCTCCAAAAGTGTATCATGCACCCACCTGGACTCAAGCAATAGTCTCTGACACCAACCCCCCTCAAGAGTTTCCCTGGTGGCTCAGACAGTAAACAATCTGCCTGCAATGCAGGAGACCCAGGTTCAATCTCTGGGTTGGGAAGATTCCCTAGAGAAGAGAATGGCAACCCACTCCAGTACTCTTGTCTAGGAAATCCCATGGACAGAGGAACCGGGCACACTACAGTCTGTGGGTCCCAAAGAGTCAGATATGACTGAGCAAGTGACACAACTCCACCCCTCAAAACACCTTAGCAGTTCCTAAAATGCCTTTTTAAATTAACCAACCATATTTAATTATCCAAAAACAACACTTTCTTCTTTGATAGAAACATGTAAGTTTTCGTCCACACCACCATCACATTGTGAACCACAGATTCTTCTGAGTCACTCTGGGTTCAGAGTTGTGAGGTTTTATGATGTCATTTTATCATGTTCTGTTTTGATGCATCATTTCAAAAACTGATGCTATTTTGTTACTTGGGGTATTTTCTTTCTACCAAGCTCTCATTCTGCAAGTTGGGTACAGATATTGCAATAAGGCACAAGAAGGAAAAAAAAAAACTCTGATTATTACAGGTTTCATACTCTTTCCTTAGAGAATGAATGGGTTCTCAAACTTCACTATGCATCAAAAACCCTTGGAAAGTTTGTTAAAACACAGATTGCTGGGCTCCAACTCCAGAAAGTCTGGGATGAACCTCTATTAATAACAAGTTTCCAGGCAATACCAATGCTGTGGCCAGCGGGCACACTTTAAGAACCACCTGCCTTAGACCTTCTCTAAATTTATTGAGACCTTTTCTAAATTATTCTATGTTTATTGAAACATCAAGGGCTTGAAGTTGACTAGCTGTACCTTCAGGAGTAACAACTATGGCAAAGCACATTCTGCCACCTGTATTTTCAGCTGATTAGATGAATTAACTGTCCATGGAACCTATTAAAAATGTATGGCTAGCTGTATTAACCAGAGATGTCTTGTATGAATATTCAAGAAAGTTTTACCAGCCTTGTATCAGCACAAAAATCCCACTTTCACCTTTCATGCAAATATAATTATATCTTTGAGAAAGAGATTATATACATCATTTTGTAACTTGTTGTATTTTATAATGATACAAAGTTCAGGAAGTTATTTTGTGGATACTAGCAAATTAATTCTAAAGTTTATATGAGGAGGCCAAAAACCCAGAATAGCCAACATGAAATTGAAGGAGAAGAACATTAGAGGACTGACAGAACCTGACTTCAAGGCTTAGTATAAAATGACAGTCATCAGACAGTGTGGGATTGGTAAGAGAACAGACACATAGATCAATGGACCAGAATAGACAGGCCAGAAATGGAAGGACATAAATATAGTCAACTGATCTCTGACCAAGGAGCAGAGGCCAGACAATGGAGCAAAGTTAGCCTTTTCAACAAATGGTACTAGAATAAGTAAATATCCACATGTGAAAGAAAATGAATCTAGACACAAAACTTACACCATTTATAAAAGTTAACTCAAAATGAATCCTACACCTAAATGAAAAACACAAAGCTATAAAACTCCTAGAAGATAACACAGGAGAAAACCTAGATGACCTTGGGTATGACTTTTTAGGTTCAACACCAAAGGCACATTTCATGAAAGAAATAATTGATACAGTTGACTTCATTAACATTAAAAATTTCTCCTCTTCACAAGGCAATGTCAAGAGAATGCTATGACAAGACAAAGATTTGGAGAAAATATTTGCAAAAGATTCATCTGGTAAAAAAAAAAAAAAAACTACTGTCCAAAATATACAGAAAACTCTTAAAATTGCACAATAATAAACCACTTGAGTAAACTGATTTTAACATGGGCCAAAGACACCTCACCAAAAAGTATATAAAGATGGCACATGAACATATAAAAAGAAGCTCTATATCAGGTGTCATCAAGGAAGTGGACATTAGAATGGCCCAAGTCCAGAACACTGACACCACCAAATGCTGATGATGAGGAGAAGCAACAGGAACTTTCAGTCACTGCTAGGAAAATGCAAAATGGTACAGCCACTGTTTAAGATAGTTTGCTGGTTTCTTACAAAACTAAACATACTCTTGACATACCATTCAGCAATACCATCCAGCATTTATCCAAATAAGTCAAAAACTTATATCCCCACACAAACCTACACAAGAATGTTTACAGCAGCTTTATTTACAACTGCCAAAACTTGGAAGCAATCAAGATGTCCTTCAGTAGGTGAATGGATAATTAAACTGTGGTACATCTGCACAGTGGAATATTTTTTTTAGCACTAAAAAGAAATGATCCATCAATTCAGGAGAAGACACACAAGAACCTTAAATGGATATTACTAAGTAAAAGAAGCCAATCAGAAAAGACAATATACTGTATGATTCTAACTATATGACATTCTGGAAAAGGCAAAACTATGAAGATAGTGAAAAGATTAGTGGTTGCCATGGGCTGGAGGGAGGGAAAGGATGAATAGGTGGAGCACAGATGTTTTTAGGGCATCCAAAATACTCTGGGTGATATTATAATCATGAATACATACCATTGTACATTTGTCTAAACCCCTGGTGGCTCACTGGTATAGAAATCCCCTGCCAATGCAGGAGATACGTGTTCGATCCCTAGATTGGGAAGATCCCCTGGAGAAGGGAATGGCAACCCACTCTGTGTTCTTGCCTGTTCTCCAGTGTTCTTGCCTGGAGAATCCCATGGACAAGAGGAGCCTAGTGGACTACAGTCCATGGGGAGTCAGACGCGACTTGGTGACTAAAACAACAACAACATAGAATGTACAACCCCAAGAGTGAACCTTAATGCAAATTCTGGACTGGGACAATAATGATGTTTCAACAGGTCCATCAGTTGTAACAAATGTAACACTCTGGTGGGACTGTTCATAATGGGGGAGGTTGTACATGTTGAGGGGGAGGAGGCAGATGGAAAATCTCTATCCATTCCTCTCAGTTTTGCTGTGAACCTAAAACTGCTCTAAAAAACAAAATCTTAAAAAAATACATTTTATTTATATATAGTATATATGTATGATACAAGATGACAGGAGCAGTAATAAATAGCATTGAAACAATGGACTTCATTTCAAAACTGGTGCTTTGAACTCACTATATTTAACAGCTTTTGGATGGGCAGCATAATTTTTTAAATTATTTTAAATTGTGATAAAACACACATAACAAAATTTATCATCATTATTTGAAGCCCACAGTTCAGCGACATTAAGGACGTTCACATTGTTCTGCAACCATCACCATTATCCATTTCCTGAACTCTTCATCTTGCAAGACTGAAACTCTGGGACCATTAAACAATCCATTTTCCCTCTCCTCACCCTAGAAACCACCATTCTACTTTCTGTCTCTATGAACTTGCTAAAATTTCCTCCAATGCAGAAGTAGATAAATAACAATCAACTGAGACTTTAAAATAGCATAAAGCTATGTACTGATAAACCACTTGCAGGGGAAGAGGAAAGATAAAGACAGTATGGATATCGTACTAGTATCAACGCTAGTAATGCATACTGGTACCAATTTCCCAATAAGAGATGTTTCCTCTAAGTAACCTGCCCTAACACCTTCTCGCCTTCATCCCACACTGCCCGTCTCACTTTTCACCAGATCCTAAATGGACTTGGTGCCCTTTATCTCCTTAGACTTAAGAATTCTTATTGGATAAAAGCAGTGGAATATCAAAACACTGTGAAAACCAATTTGCTTTTCTTTTTTTTTCTCCTCATCTTTGAAACCCTGATGTTACCAAAGAGTCTGAACAGAATCATGTCCTGAGCATTATGTGCAGAAAAAACCCTGCCACAATCCAAGCTGAGTGATGACGTGGACCAGGTTTGCAAGGTCGTGGAACAGGAGTGAGTCAGTACTCCCCTAAATGACTGGAAGGAGAGTTCAAAGGAAACAGCTAGCAAATTCAAACCGGAGTCAATCCCCAGGCCAAAGGTAGGCTTTTCAGTAAATTAATAATCCCTGAGTGACAACCGATGAGTTCTTTTTAAGACATTTCCCTTCACCCTGCCTCGACCCCTGACTCACATTTCATTCCTTATAAAATGAATGGAACTTCTCATAGTGACTTCTCTACGAAGACTTGGCCTTACCCTCTTGTTCTGCAGAAACCTTGAGAACACCAGATCATCAATTTACACTCAAGCCTTTCTCCAGCAGCTAGATGTTTTGGTGACTTTCAGCCTCATATTATTGATTTTAGAGAAGTTTGTTTTAATAAAAAATAAGCAAAGATTCTGGCAAGAAGCAAAATACTGTTTCATGAACACATTGTGTGTTTACCCAAATAAACAGCTCCCAAATCATATTTTTAATGCTATATTTTTCTTTCTCTAATAATACATGAATAATTTTGTAAAACTCAAAAGTGAAAATTTCAGGTAATTAAAAGTAAATGCAGACCTGACAGCTTGGTTCAGGGGTTAAGTTGTTTGTTACATCGTAATCAAAGGGGAAATACTAAGCTGGCATTATGGGAAAGAGAACCGACAGTTGCTGAGCCCCTATCACGTGCCAAGGACTCTGCTAGATCCTGTGCCTGACCTCCTTTATGACCACTCTGACAGCTGTGGCTCCTGCGGTTCAGTCGCCCAGTCATGTCTGACTCTGCAACCCCATGGACTATAGCCCGCCATGCTCCTCTGTCCATGGGATTCTCCAAGCAAGAATACTGGAGATGATTGCCATTTTCACCTCCAGAGGATCTTCCCAATCCAGTGATCGAACCCACGACTTCAGCATTGGCAACCAGATCTACCACCCAGCCACCTGGGAAGTCCGCTGTGACAGCTACTACCTCCAATTTTGCAGTTGAATACAAGGTCACTTAGTCGATAGGTGGCCAAATCAGAATTCAAATCATGTTCTTTTTATTCATTTATTCAAAATGAGTTATTGGACATCCAGGAAAGGCCAGGTATGAAGGGTCCCATGATTACCCTTTATGAAAGCCCTAATATATGCAAAGCCAGTGCCAGGTAGAAGAGGAAGCCTGAGTATAGCTGATCTCCCCAAAGGGAGAGGGGAAAGAACCAGACCTGAAAGAAGCTGTGGAGGGAGTTACAGCAAGTACTGGTATTTACACGTGGCAAGAGGTGAGCAGGGCTCAGTCCAGAGCACATGTGAAGATGAGCCAATGTTTACCCAAGACATGGAAGCAAACAAAGTGTCCATTGATACCGAGGACTAGATAAAGATGTGGTACATATATACAATGGAATATTACTCAGCCATAAAAAAGAATGAAATAATGCCATTTAGAGCAAGATGGATGGACCCAGAGATTATCACACTAAGTGAAGTAAGCCAAAGACAAATACCATATGATATCACTTATATGTGGAATCTGAAATACGACACAAATGAACTTATTCACAAAACAGAAATAAACTCATAGACATAGAATACAAGCTTATTGTTACAAAATTAGAAAGGTGAGGGGGATAAATAAGGAGTTTGAAATTAGCAGATATATACTACTATAAATAAGATAGATAACAAACAAGGTCCTACTGTATAGCAAAAGGAACTATATTCAATATGCTGTAATAAACCATAGTGGAAAGGAATACCAAAAAAAAGAGAAAGAGAGTCCTTTGTTGCCACAACTTGGCATTCAAATCTTAGCTCTTTGACTTTCCCACCATTTTGGGAAAAAAATGTTTTCTTTCCACATCTGTACTTCACCCCCAGAGTCCTGAGAACACGGCCAATTTCTGAGACATCACTACACACATTTCCCCATGAATGACTGTTGTGAGGAGCAAGAGGACCTAGAGTCATATGCAGAAATAGCCTGGCAACAGTCTGGTCATCAGTCTAATCTAACAAAGTGGTCACAGATTTTTTTTTCATGTTGTGCATCATTTTTGCACTGGCAGAGAACAAATAAGACAACACAAGGATTTCCCTGGTGTTCCAGTGTCTAAGATTCTACGCTCCCAATGCAGGGGGCCTGGGTTCGATTCCCTGGTCAGGGAACTAGATCCTACATGCCCCAGCCAAGGGTTCACATGCCCCAAATAAAGATCCTGCATGCCACAACTAAGACCCCGGCACAGCCAAATAAAATTAAATCAATAAATATGAAAGTGTACCATTCAGTGGTTTTTTAAAAAAGGTACTCAGTTAAAAAAAAAAAAAAGACAGCAACGTATACTATGCAGTTTGCATGGCCAGCTTCACATGTTGTGATTGTTCCAGCCCACTTTTAAGGGCAAAATACTTTCACCTTTGTGGGGCTGGGGGCAAGAACCCTTGAATCGTGTTGAGGAAACTATCAAGTCACCTTCCTCCCTTCTTCCTTCTTGCCACTTTAGCCCAGTCTTTCTTATTGAGCAAATGATTCTCCAGCAGCCTTAACCATAAGCAAGCAAGATTTGAAAATTGGCCATATCTTAAACTGTCTTTGTAAGAAATTATTTGCTTTTTCTGAAACGTGCAGATTTCAAAAAGAAAAACTAGTTTAAAATATTGCTTGTCTTAACATATTCAAATTGAACAGATGTAAAGGAATACATTAAATCTGTTTTTAAAGGATATGCCCATCATGGACACATTCAGACGTGATTGAGCACTTACATTCTTTATCATCAATGCAAGCCTTCCTTAAATACTGCTGATTATCACCTCCAGTGGCCTGTCAGCTTCATCAGAGCCAAACACAGCTCCGGATTCCTCCTTCCTTTTTGCTGGAGCATCCTGAACTGGGAAACATGCAGCCATCTGGTTCCTCTTTGGAATTGCCGTGTATTATAATATACAATCACATGTGATAAAAGAAAATGCAAGAAACATATGGCATGAGGGCCCAAAGGCATTTGCATGATTGCACCAAGGGCCACTTTTAGCGCACTTTATACATGGCCAGAAGAAAACAAAAAAAAAAAAATTTTTTTTGCCAAGTCATTTGCAACAGTGTATTTGTTTGCCCAGTGTGATCTCCTGCTTAATCAGTTCTTTTGATGTTAAATCACCAAGTGACAGTGGAGTAAACCAAACATAAATCAACAGGCTACCACTGGGTCGCTCTGGCATTCTTCCCCACTCGGGATGTCATGTCCACCAGCATACATTGAGGCAGCTCTATAAATTAGGTTATCTCGAGGAGAGGAGTGAGCAAGAAGAAAAAGGCTGGGGGAAAAAGAGCGGAGTGAGCTCAGAGAAGCTCTAAATTCCTGATAAGATCAAGATGGCTGGGTTCGGTGATTTACGACAGTCACAGTTCCGGCTACTCCGCAGACAGTGTGGCTCCAGATTTTTCAGGCTACATGTTTTTAGTTCAGTGGCACCCAATAACAGCCTGGAAGGACCGACTGACCTTGATTGGAGGAGACAAGAAGATACCTTACTTGTTTTTCAAAGCAGAATCTTCACTGGTTCTCTCAACCCAAGACCCCTAAACATTGCCTTTTTAAAAAAATTTATTTAACAATGACTTTGTTGTTGTTTAGTCACTAAGTTGTGTCCAACTCTTTTGTGACCCCATGGACTGTAGCCTGCCAGGCTGCTCTGTCCATGGGAATCTCCAGGCAAGAATACTGGAGTGGGTTGCCATTCCCTCCTCCAGGAGATGTTACTGATTGAACTCAAGTCTCCCGCTTGGTAGGTGGATTCTTTATCACTAAGCCACCTGGGAAGCCCCAACAATGACCTACACAGTGCTTATTACAGGCCAGGCATTATTCTAAAGGCTCAGTAATCTATTATGCCTTCCATTGTAAACAGTCTAGCACTCCAGAACAACCCCGGGACATTTGCAGATGAGAAAACTGAAGCATAGAAGTAACTTTCCCAAGGACACAGAAACAGTAGGTGACAGGGCTGGGATTCAGATCCACCACTTGAATCGTGTTGTTAGGAATCAAGAAGAAAGACACATTTGGTTGTTGTTTAGTTGCATGGCTGAGAGAATCTTAGTTTCCTGACCACAGATTGAACTTTGGCCCTTGGCACTGAAAGTGCAGAGTCCTAACCACTGAACCAGCAGGGTATTCCCCTAAGTATTTTCATTAACTATTTTTAACACCTGCACACATACAGATTTGTGTTTTCGTCAATCAGTGGCTGACACATGGAAAAAAATGATTAAATTTTGTGATGCTAGTCAGGCTGAAAAACACAGTTAGGTTTAGATTCATGTGACTATGTACATAAAATCCCTCCAAAGAATTATAAGGGGGACTTCCTTGGTGGTCCAGGGGCTAAGACTCCAAGCTCCCAATACAGAGATTCTGGATTTGATCCATGGTCAGGGAACTAGATCCCACATGCCACAGCTAAAGAGTCAGCATGCCACAGCTAAGACCCAGCACAGCCAAGTAACTAAATATTTTTTTTTAATTTTTGAAAAGAAAAGCATGATAACCTCTCAAAGTGAGTCGCATCAACATCTTGAGAAAGCAGAAGAGTCAGTGAGCAGCACACACGAGAACGCAGCCAGCCTCCTGACGGATCCTGGGTTGGTCCCCAGAGAATGTGGAAGTCAGGGTAAGACACCGCCGCCAGGGGGCTGGCCATCAGAATGTAAGAGTTCACACCAGGCCAGACTGCCTTGGACATACCCCGTCGTCCCCAGCCCCTCTCACCCTGTGAGGTGGGGGCGACCTGCTCCCAGGCACACTGCTGGTTCTCACCCCAGCACCAGGCTGGGTCAGTCCACAGGGTTTTGTGAGGTTTTCTCAGCAGAGCCAGGAGCCCACTCAATCCCCCACGCAGGGACCATTTTGAAATGCAGGGTGTTAACGTGGTCAGAATAACCTTCCACTAAGGAAAGATGGGGGTCTTCCCAAGTGACACGAGTAGTAAAGAACCCACCTGCAATGCAGGAGATATGTAATACAAGACTTGGGTTCGATCCCCGGGATGGGGAGATTCCCTGGAGGAGGGCATGGCAACCCACTCCAGTATTCTTGCCTGGAGGTTCCCATGGACAGAGGAGCCTGGCAGGCTACAGTCCATGAGGTAACAGAGTCAGACAGAACTGAAGTGATTTAGCATGCATGCACGCAAGGAGAGATGGAGTTAGTGAGTAAATGCTTCCCCATCCCACCTGCAGAGTGGCAATTCTAAGGCACATTCTTTAGGGTTCCATAGGATCCCCCAGTAGGACTGAGCCCTGGGCATCCACAGCTGCGACCCACTCATCAACGCACTGTTTGTTGGTTTTTCCACCCTCCTTTCCTCCCTTCTCCCTACTCCCTCACTCCTGCTTCCAGCCATCACCTCTCCAATAGAAAAACCTGTGTCTAAATCCTTATCACAGATGCTCATCTCTGGGGCTAAGACCAAGAGACGGCTGGAAATGAGGGAAAGACAAGACAAGGTGTGCAAGGAAGATTCCACACTTCGAGTGAAAGGCAAGAGGCTGATTGAAGCCAGAAGTGTCTTTACAAAGACAGACCTCCTAGATCCCAGGCTGCCCCAAGGCTAACCTTGAAGAGGGGCCCCAGGCCAGGACAGGCTGAGGAACTGAGCAACAGTTGGCTGAAATCTGAACCCTCTGATTAGGGCACTGTTCAAGGAGCTCTCATTTTAATAAAGGATGAAAAAAATGACAACCTCTTGACATAGCCAACCTGGATGGAGCTTTAGGGTAGGCTGAGTGAGAAAGCCGGTCTCAAAGAATTACATGCAGCATGACTCCATTTATATAACCAGGCTGAAGGGATAAAATCACAGTGAGAGAGAAGAGATTCAAAGTCACCAGGAGTTAGGATTGGGGGACGGGAGTAATGTAACATGAGGGTGTTTCTTCATGGTGATGGAGCAATTCTGCATCCTGATTGTGATGGTTCTTTGAATCTATGCATGTGGCCAGATTTCACAGAAACACACAGATGCACACAAACACAGGTACACACAAACAAATGCTTTAATAGTATTGTACCAATGCTAACTCCCTGGTCTTGGCAATGTACTATTTTATGTAAGACATTCTTATTGGAGAAAACAATAGTCCAGGAACTCTCTGTACTATTTTTCCAACTCCTAAGTTTTAAACTATCTCAAAATAAAGAGATAAATATTTTTTTTAAATTGGATGCCAAAAGAAAGAGAGAGAGAAATACAGCCAACTTTCCCTTTCTGCTCCTTCAAATGGCTGCTGTAAGGCTGCATCCAAGGATGAACTGTTGAGATAATCCAGATCAAAGGCCCACCTCAGGATGTTCAGAATAGACATTATCAGTCTTTATGATGACTGTTGTTGTTGCTGTTTAGTCATTCAATTGTGTCCAACTCTTTAGCAACCCTGTGGATTGTAGCTCACCAGGTTTCCCTGTCCATGGAATTCTCCAGGTAAGAATACTGGAGCAGTTTGCCATGTCCTCCTCCAGGAGATCTTGCCAACCCAGGGACTGAACCAGCATCTCTTGAAGCTCCTGCATTGGCAGGCAGATTCTTTACCTCTTCACCACCTGGGAAGCCCTATGACCATGATAAGCAACAAATACAATACAGATTTTACTTTGGCTACCTAATCAACCAACAGTCTAAGATCTGAGCAAAGGCATTTACTCTACTGCTTAAGATAAGGAATCAGAATCGTCTGAATGTTTTCTTTATACTGAATCCCTCCTGGGCCCCGATGGCTAAAGAGAATTTCAACCTGGCTGAACGTGATTTAAACTGAAGTTGCAAAATGAAAGGGCTAATACCCGAGACCAGGAAAGCAGGTTTGGATCGGGGCACCATCCCACAAACTTGGTGCAACAACTGCATTGAACCTGATCCTGATGAAAAGATCTGCCTGCCATGTGCATGGCTTCCAGACAGAAGGCTCTGGTCTGCAAGTAGGTGCACACATGCGTATCTGAGAGTGCCAGGGCACAAGCAACTGTTTGATTCAAGGCCATATGTTGGGACAGAGTGCTGGGACAAGTGGTGAGGAAGAGTCTAGCAGCTATATGATGGAAGAATCAGCCACTGAGAACAGATGTTAGAAACCAAAAGTAGGTTATTGGAAGGAAGGCAGAACTGGCAGAGAGCCTGCAGACCTTAAATTTTTTCACAGGAGCAATTAAGCAGATCATCAATGGCAAATGTTCAGCAGTATTTTACAAATTATTTTCGTGTCCTAAATGTTAAAGAAACATAAAAGCTTTAAGGATTTAAATTTAATATCTACATTCCATGCACCACCCCCACTTGGGCCATTTCTCTTTCAATAGATTAAGGCCTGAAATTTCAGTGGAAGTCATAGAATGGGGCAGAGAGAGAATCCACACTGGAAGCATCAACAGAGGGTAGACGGTGTTTTACCCAGCTTCAAAATGGAAACCTTGAACCCAAGTGAAAGAGCAACTCACTGGAAGCAAACAGAGAGCCTGGAGAGACAGAAAATCAAGGCCATGCCAAGAGATGTCTAGCCACACCTCCCCCCCAAAAAAACAGAACTGAGAACAGTGTTTTCCCAACCCCAATGAAGTTCTAAATCTGCCTTGGTACTTTCAACTCTCTATGCTGAGTCCACCACAATTGCTATGGAAAAGATAAAGAAAAGAAAATGGGTAGGTATGAAGTGACAAAAAAAAAAAAAGTGCCTAGCTGGTCCAGGAGCCAGGGGTTAGAACAAACTAATTGTGAGGATAAACAGTGACTTGTGAAGGGATGTGAGAAGGGGATTCCGTTTTCAGAGCTTGGGCTGCAGGAAAGCTGAGAATCATGTTACAAGTAGAAGGACCTTAGAGAGGACAAGCCCAACTTTTGACACATCATGGGCAGTCAATGAATATTTCTAGAAAAGATGGATGGATGGATGGAAGAGCATAGGTATGAAAGGTAGGAACTCTGCTTCTAACTCTGATAGTACTAGCAATGACAGGAGAGATACTCCTTAGTTGTTGTTGTTTTTTTAACAGAAAATATTCTTTGTTTTATTAGAATAAGAAAAGTGAAATCACTGCTCCCAGAAATACACAAGCAAGGGCAAGGAAGCCCATGTTCTCACAATGGAGCTGCAAGTCACCTACCATCAAACTGTCTTCTTCAATGATCATTCCTGAGCCACATTCAACAGTTGAGCCTTATTACTGGTTAATAATGTTAAAAGTTTAAGCAACTTATGAATTTGGAGCCATTCTGCATTACAGATTCCAACACGTCACCTAACCCGGCTTTAGGGCCAAGCCCACAGAAGTCATTTTCCAAATAATAAAATGTCATTTCAGCCTCCAAATAGGATTCCACAAGTGCCTTCAGTATTTGATCACTGTCAAGACTTCTCTCCACCACTTCTGAGCCACCAGCAAATTTCCTGGAGAGGAAAACTCACCTTCACCATCCTCCTTCACCAACCATTCATATAAATCAAGATCACAAGTATGTTTTCTCTTCTCCAGGATCCACAAATCCTAGTCTTTGGCCCAGGCACACAAATCTTAGAATTCCTTTCCAAGTTGTTATTGGCCCTTTTCACCCTTTATAAGTTTTCTTTATTTGTCATAAGACAGTCCAAGGGATTTTAATAAAAGTTAATCAATGCATTCATCCCTGTAATAGAGGTGACGCAGCTTACATAAATTTAATTTCAGTTCCAGTGTCGAGAAAAAATAAAAACAGACATTTGTCAAGCTTAGAATCGCCGGATCTTACATGACACAAACTCAATTGAAACTTGTGTACAGAGAAGAAATGTGAGGTTTATTGATTCACATAATCTAACTTAAAGCACACTGATCTGGAATTCAAATACCATTGCCACCTCATTTGACTTTTCCTCCACCTCCAGGTCTGTGTCTGCCCGTTTATGGTGTCCTACTCTCTCCCACAGGGAAGGGGGGCTCCTCCAAGCTATTACTGGATTCCAACATCATTGCCAGAGACCCAAGGAAAAGGACAGATTCCCTCTCTGGTTGCCCATGGATCCATTAAGGGAAAGGCTCAGGACTTCGCTGGTAGTCCAGTGGTTAAGAATCTACCTGCCAGGGCTTCTCTGCTGGCTCAGTGGTGAAGAATTCACATGTCAATGCAGGAGACACAGGTTCAATCCCTGATTCAGGAAGATCTAACATGCCATGGTGCAGCTCAGTCCATGCACCACCACTACTGAGCCCACACTCTAGAGCCTGGGCTCTGCAACAGGAGAAGCCACCACAATGAGGAACCGAAGCACTGCAATGAAGACCCAGTGCAGCCAAAACTGCAAAGACAAAAAAAGAGAGAGAGAGAGAGAAAGACTCCACATTTGCTGATTTGCTCTCCACTCAGAGCAACCAGTGTGACCAGATGATTAGGGGACTCAAACTGAACAGCCTGACTTGCATTGCTTATACTTCGGGACAGAGAGGCAGGATGGACAGCCCGCCCACGTGAAGTGAGTTAGAGGGACGTGCCTCCAAAGGAAAGGCCAGATGCTGTTACCTAGGATGGCCAAACATTCCACCCTTGCCAGGACCCAGGAGAGAGAGTACTGATAATTGTAAAATGCAGCAATGAGTTGGCCAGAAAATCCAACATATGGGAAATAATACGAGACATTCATTCTTCTTCCATTTAACATTTTTAGGCATCTCTTGGGCATCATCTGAACACTAATTGTCAGAGAAGAGTCAACATGCACACCACTGTCTAAAGGGAAAAAACACACAGTTCCCTGGTTGCAGCCTAGAATGGGGAGTGCTAGAGTAGTGATGGTCTTAAAGTGATGTGGAGATCACAAGTAAGGTGCCTACAATACACTAGCCTGGAGAAATCAGGGAAGGCTTCCAGGAGGAGGCGATTCTTGAACTCAAACTTAAAAGATGAAAAAGAGCAGGAAGCAGCATCAAGGTAGAAAAAGAGAGAACAAGATGGCAGAGGAGTAGGCCTGGAGTAAACAGTGTGTTCGACACAAGAGAGAAGAGTAATTTTTAATACCCACTTAATAGAACAACTTTCTAGTTATGTTCATAAATTAAAGGAAATAGTAATGTCCAGAAAATAAACATAGTATAAAATCTATTGATCATTTTATGTCTAGCTATGACTGTAAAAATGTAAGGGAATTTTTAAGAAAAAAAGTGTGCAAAAGATACAGCTTAAGCAGTCCCAGTTAATGTAATTTTCTTTTCTTTGTTCCATAGTCTCAAAATAACTGACAATTAAGAATGAATTTCATTTAAAAAAAGTTTTTCAAATTCAGCAAGATATTTTATGTTCAAATATAAGACGATTTTGTCCTTTTCAAGCTAAAATGTTTGTGCCTTGCAGTGAATACTTTGTTTCACTGATTTAGACATAAGTAAAAGCACATTGCATGTTTTTACCTTGACAATATTTGTGGTATCACTGTGTATTTAGAATCAACTGTTTGAATGTGGGATGTGTATTAGTACATTCCCTCAGGGACTGCAGGCTGTGCAGGAAGTGATCTCAAGGCCTTGCAAACCATTAAGGACGCTCTATGGAATGGAGCAGTGGTAACCATGGCAGCCTGTGTTGGTGACAATTGTTTAACAAGATCTTCTCTTAATGAATTCCCTCATAGAAGAGGATGAATTTTTAAAAATAAGTACTAAAACTGTGGCTGTATGAAATTTTATATGTGTGTGTGTGTGTGCATTTGTATATATGTATACTAAAACTTTGTACCTTGTGAATAACATATAAAATATTAAAACCTGACATAAATGACAACAAACTTTTAAAATTTAAACCAACAAAATTTGGTTATGTAGAGGAAAAGTATTTAATTACTGACATTATTTTAGAATATTGGAGTATGGAGATGTTAATAAAAACAGAACCAGCTTTTACTTGGTTTTATTCTTGTAATAAAACTCTTCGTAGGCAACGCCTCCCAGTATTGCCTGCACTGGATGTGGGCCAATCACCCTGCCGCACCTGTGGGAGCTCACTGCTTATTCTAAATTCCTTTGCTCCAAAGAAGACATACAGATGGCTAACAAACATATGAAAAGATGCTCAACATCACTCATTACCAGAGAAAGGCAAATCAAACAACAATGAGGTACCATCTCACACTGGTCAGAATGGCTGCTATCCAAAAATCTACAAACAACAAATGCCGGAGAAGGTGTGGAGAAAAGAGAAGCCTCTTATACTGTTGGTGGGAATGCAAACTAGTACAGCCACTATGGAGAACACTGTGGAGATTCCATAAAAAACTGGAAATAGAACTGCCATATGACCCAGCAATCCCACTGCTGGGCATACACGCTGAGAAAACCAGATCTGAAAGAGACACGTGCACCCCAGTGTTCATCGCAGCACTGTTTATAGTAGCCAGGACATGGAAGCAGCCTAGATGTCCATCAGCAGACGAATGGGTAAGAAAGCTGTGGTACATAGACACAATGGAATATTACTCAGCCATTAAAAAGAACACATTTGAATCAGTTCCAATGAGGTGGATGAAACTAGAGCCTATCATACAGAGCGAAGTAAGTCAGAAAGAAAAACACCAATACAGTATACTAAGGCATATATGGAATTTAGAAAGATGGTAACGATGACCCTATATGTGAGACAGCAAAAGAGACACAGATGTACAGAACAGTCTTTTGGACTCTGTGGGAGAAGGCGAGGGTGGGATGATCTGAGAGAATAGCATTGAAACATGTATATTATCATATGTGAAAGAGACAGCCAGTCCAGGTTTGATGCATGAGACAGGGTGCTCAGGGCTGGTGCACTGGGCTGACCAGAGGGATGGGATGGGGAGGGAGGTGGGAGCGGGGTTCAGGATGGGGAACACATGGACACCCATGGCTGATTCATGTCGATGTATGGCAAAAACCACCACAATATCATAAAGTAATTAGCCTCCAATTAAAACAAATAAATTTAAAAAAATAAAATAAATTCCTTTGCTAAAAAGAGCCTACTCAATATTGGCTTTTTTACCTCCAAAAACGCCATTCTTTCCTTCCTTTCTTCCCTCCTTCCTCCCCCCTCTTTCTTTCCTTTTCTTTCTTATTATACAATTGGTAAAGTTTGCTTTCCGTTTATAGTTATTACACAGTCCTGGCTCTATTCCCCATGTTGTACAATGCATCCCTGAGCTCATCTTCCACCTAACTATCACTGCGTGCCTCCCACTCCCCCACCTCTGTATTGCCCCTCCCTCTTCCCCTCCCAGCTGGTAACCAGTAGATGGTTCTCTATATCTGTGCGCCTCCATTTTTATCATATTCTCTACTTTGCGGGATGTTTAGATTCTATAAGTGATATCATACAGTATTTGTCTCTCTGTGTCTGAGTTATTTTACTCAATATTCTACCTTCCATGTTGCTGCAAATGTCAATATTCCATTCTTTTGATGGGGCAGCTCCTTTATATGCCTTTTTAGCAAATGGCACGGCCCCCCCACACACGAGACAGCTCCCCAGCTAAGTGTCCATCTCTGCACTCACACAGAGAAACACCAAGTCCTCTTCCTCTTCTCCATGGGAAGTGTGTCTTTGAAGCTCAGTCTGGAACCAGTTCTTCCCCCTACTTTCTGGCAACCTGGACCTTCTGGTCCCATCTCCAACTCCACAGAAGCCATCTCCCTCCCTCCTCACACACTTATCCCTTCCCTGCCCTCTATGCCCCCCACTATCAGAGAACTCAGAGACAAACATAATTTCACATCAGGTTGATTTTATTTTCGTTATTAATGTATGCAGTTGCTATAATATTCAGCATCTGTACTGTTGGCCAGTACTCAGCAGTGAGACCCCTGAGGATTTCTGAGGTCTCTAGCCATGCCCCGAAGTCACTGGCTGTCCACTGGTCCAGCTGGAATGGCAGGGGTCTCCATGGTCTCTGGGATGTCCTCTGGTTCGTCCTGATTAGCTGGAATGGCAGGGGTCTCCACGGTCTCTGGGATGTCCTCTGGTTCGTCCTGATTAGCTGGAATGGCAGGGGTCTCCACGGTCTCTGGGACGTCCTCTGATTCACTCTGATTAGCTGGAATGGCAGGGGTCTCCATGGTCTCTGGGACGTCCTCTGGTTCCTTCTGATAAGCTGGAATGGCAGGGGTCTCCATGGTCTCTGGGACGTCCTCTCGTTCGCTCTCATTCAGCCCTTCCTTCACCTTGGAACACTGGCTACAGAGCTTTGAGCCTCGGATTTTCTTAAGCTTCTTTGTGGTATGAGTCTTCTGAGTTTTCTTAGGCAGCTTTGCCAGAATGCAGTTATTCACCCTCACGGTTACCCTGGCCATCTGGAGAAAACAAGAGAGGGAGCAAAGAATGGCACTGGTTTAGGGAAGAGTGTGAAGACGGGTGGGAACGATGGCTTCAGGAGAAGGGGTGTGGGCAGAGAAGGGTTATGTGCCAGGCAAGGACAGGGGAGGGTGTCTTTTGGGGTGGGGTCGATGGGCAAGAGGAGTTTGGCTGGGTTCAGCTCACCTTGACATTTTTTCTGGACCTCAACTGATAGGAGGTCTTCATCTTCTCCTGAGTAACAGGAGGTGGGTGTTCCATAACTACTCTGGAGTCTTGTGGCTTCTCAGACATCTCAGTCATTTGGAGGACTCCCAGTGGTCTGCTCAGAGCCCCTGAGCACCCCTATATATACCCGTCCCCATGGAGCCTCACCCTCATGCTTTATGAGGTCAGCAAGTCTCTTCCCCAGCCAATGGTGGCCCTGGGTGAGACTTGACATCACAAAGCCCTATCCTGACATGTCTAGCGGAGGATGGGGAGCAATTCAGATGATTTGCTGGGAGAAATGAGGCATTTGTAATGCCCCTAAAGAGGCCTCCAAACTCACCTGCCACCCTCATCTCTCTACGTCAACTCTGATGGGTCACACGGCAGGCAGAGTGCATCTCCTCCAAACCTTCCCCTCAGCCACACTGCTCGGGCTTTCATTCTGTTCTCTGTCACCTTTCACCTTCATCTAGTTTTTAATACCTTGCCTAAAGTCCCTCCATGACAACTAGGCTGTGTTTAAGTGTCTGTGGACGTGAGAATCATTCCACGTTCCCTCTGCAGTGTGGTCTTAATGCACCTTGAAGCCCATGGAATTCTGGGCCAGCCGACAGAAACCTTTCCCATCCTGCCTCCTTGTCTCAGTGTTCCTGAAGCTCGCCTCCGTTTTCTGGTCTCCAGTCAGAAACCCTTGTCTTCAGGCTGTGAGAACGCAGTGAATACACTTGCCCTTGCTCCACATGGCGCTGTCTCGCATCAAGTCTAGGACTCAGGGTCACCTCACTAGGAGTACTACCCAGGCTTGGGTTTGAACAGGGTGATGGGGATGGGGCAGAGAAATGCTTGTTTCAGGTTGTGCTGGGTGATCCCATGCAAGAAATGACCACTTGCAGCTGATTAGTATTCCCAGCAAGGGGTGGAGCTTGCCCAGAGCTGTGTGAGCCTTGTGTGCAAAGGTCTTCTCCACACGTGCCCTCACAAATCTCTTTTCTCATCTTGTTTTCTTGCTGGAAGCTCCCTTGGAGCTTACCTCACAGCCAAAACCATGGTGGAATTCATTTCCATGAGCAGCTGCCACGAGCTTCCAGCTTCTTGGACGGAACGCTGAGTCATCCTGTCCTGTGCATCTAGTTCCCATGGTCTCTCATTGAGCTGGTTGGCTCTGGAGGAAAGGGGAACGGATTGTGTGCTCCACCTCAGTCCTAGTTTTTCTAATTGACTCGTAGGGTCAACCAGCCTGAGGTGCACCCCTGGGGACAGTTTGTTGGCTTAGTGGGTCTTCCTGGGTTTCCTGTGAAGTGTTCACACCCTGGTGTCCACTTGTTGCTTATTCACCCAGGGTCCATCACGCTGCTGAACATTTTAAGAGGTAGAGTAAAGCACACTGTAAACAAACCCAAAAGATGACTCTTACAATTTTTAGAAGAACGATCTTAAAACCTGATAGAAAAATGGGCAAAAGACACAAGCCAACAGTTTACAAGAAAGATGTATCACTGGCCTTTAACTTTATGAAGACATGTTTAAAAGACATGAGCAGCCAATTCACAAGAAGAGTGTGGAACTAGCCCCGAACCACGTTAAGAATATATTTAATCTCACAAAAGTAAGAAAAATCATACTAAAATTCCCTTGAGAACTGAAACTGAGGCAGAAGTGGCATAGATTTTAGAAATTGCAGGCAGAGACATTAAAATACTTGGAATAACTGTGTTTTGTGTGTTCTAAAAGTAAGGAGAGACATGGAAATCCTAAAATAGACCCCATTTGATCTTACAGATATGAAAACTATAGTGTCAGATGACAAACTCAGTGGATGGAAGAAATGACAGATTAGCCAGGGCAGCAGAATAAAATTGTGCACTTGAAGAGGTACCAATAGAAAGTGTCCAGAATGAAGAATAGACTACACCGATATATACAAAGTATGACACAGCATAATGTATTGAGTTTTGTGCCCCTAAGAGTCAGGATCGGTTTAACATCTGAAAATCAATCAGTGTAATTCAATTTACTAAGGAACTAAGAATGAAGCTCATTAGGGTCATCTCAGTAAGTGCTGAAAAAAATGCTGGAGAGGGTGTGGAGAAAAGGGAACCCTCTTACACTGTTGGTGGGAATGCAAACTAGTACAGCCACTATGGAAAACAGTGTGGAGATTCCTTAAAAAACTGGAAATAGAACTGCCATATGACCCAGCAATCCCACTTTTGGGCATACACACTGAGGAAACCAGATCTGAAAGAGACACGTGCACCCCAATGTTCATTGCAGCACTGTTTATAATAGCCAGGACATGGAAGCAACCTAGATGCCCATCAGCAGATGAATGGATAAGGAAGCTGTGGTACATATACACCATGGAATATTACTCAGCTGTCAAAAAGAATTCATTTGAATCAGTCCTAATGAGATGGATGAAACTGGAGCCCATTATACAGAGTGAAGTAAGCCAGAAAGATAAAGACCAATACAGCATACTAACACATATATATGGAATTTAGAAAGATGGTAACGATAACCCTATATGCAAAACAGAAAAAGAGACACAGAAATACAGAACAGACTTTTGAACTCTGTGGGAGAATGTGAGGGTGGGATGTTTCAAAAGAACAGCATGTATACTATCTATGGTGAAACAGATCACCAGCCCAGGTGGGATGCATGAGACAAGTGCTCGGGCCTGGTGCACTGGGAAGACCCAGAGGAGTCGGGTGAAGAGGGAGGTGGGAGGGGGGATCGGGATGGGGAATAAGTGTAAATCTATGGCTGATTCATATCAATGTATGACAAAACCCACTGAAATGTTGTGAAGTAATTAGCCTCCAACTAATAAAAAAATTAAAAAAAATAAAAAATTAAAAAAAAAAAAAAATCTAACATCAGTTCCTGGGTTGGAAACATCCCCTCTAGAAGGTATAGGCTACCCACTGCAGTATTTTGGGGCTTCCCTGGTGGCTCAGCTGGTAAGTAATCTGCTTGCATTTGGGAGACCTGGGTTCCATCTCTGGGTTGGGAAAATCCCCTGGAGGAGGGCATGGCAACCCACTCCAGTATTCTTGCCTGGAGAATCCCAGTGGACAGAGGAGCCAGGTGGGCTTACAGTCCACGGGGTCGCAAAGAGATGGACAAATGAACAACAGAACATTCTGTATAAAAAACTCTTAGCAAACTAGAAATAGAAAACTTCCTCCACCTGATGAAGGTAATAAACTATAATTAACATCACACTTTATAGTAGAAGACTGAGTGTGTTACTTCTAAGATCAGAATCTACAAAAGGATGTCCACTCTCATTATACTGAATTTCTCTTCATGAAGTCATATTAGAAAATGATTGAGAAGCTATCCAGTTTGAAAAAGAATTAAACTGTTTTTATTTGTAGGCAATATCTATGTAGAATAGCTAATAAAATCTACAGCAAAAACAAAATAACTAAAACTAAGAAGTAATTTAAGCAATGTTGCAAGATAGACAGTTGATATATAAAATTCAATTAAATGCTTTTCTATATGGTAGCATAGACAATTGAAAATCAAAATAAAAAATAATAACATTCAAGTTTGAAAAACTTAAAACTTTGACAAAATATATGAAAGGCTACAATGCAAAAAAAAATTGGACAAAATATTTGAACATGAAATTCACTAAATAAAGATATACAGATGGCAGCTAAGTACCACAGCAGAAGAAAATGATGGCTGTAATGAGAGAACAGACAAGAATATGTATGATGAACATGTGAAAAAATTTGAACTTTCATGCTTATGGGAATACTAAATGGTACACCCTGGTGGAAAACACTATGGAAGTTGCTTTAAAAATTAAATATTGGGTTACCATGTGACCCAGAGATCCCACTTATAGGTTTATACAAACAAGAATGAACAAAATAAATAATGTTTACCCGAAGACGTGCACATGAATGTTCATAGCAGTCTTGTTTCTAATACTCAAACAGTTGAGCTCAACAACACAGCAGAGGAGTAGGTGGACATGGAGTACATCTCCCTCCATGGATACATGAGGAATACACATTCAGACACAGAAGTGCTTGCAGAACACTAGCTGAGAGCAGACAGGAGTACATGACCAGAAGAAAAGAATATATGGAACCACTCAAAACTTGGTAGGATCAAGGAACTAGTGGGGAAAACAGGAGCATTAGTAGGACTGGATCTGCCCTCAGTTGGTGGGAGAACTGAAGTAGGTGTCCGATCCCCACATCGGGGCAACTGTCTGGATCAGAGGAGAAACATTTAAGACTGAGAGTGAAACAGCTGATCTGTGGCAGCCTAAATGCAATGAGAATCAGACAGTCCTTGCCGCAGCCATACACACCCCAGACAGGGATGCAGGTCCCCTAGAAGGTGCAGCAGCTGTGAGCTGGGAACATAGGGACTGTGGAGTAATCCCAGGGTGAGGGCTGCTGTTGACTGTAGAGAGATGGACCGAGGGGATGTGAGGGAAGAGATTGTGGTGGGATATGCCTGTGGAGGTAAGCCAGGCAGCCATGGAAGCAAGGCGATACTGCTGAGTCACTGGAAGGGGGTGGAGCCATCACCATAGCCTCTCTCACCCCACACGCCAGCATCAGCAGCCGAACAATAGAGAGGCTGGCCCATCAAGTGCCTGCCGCACAGAACTACAGAGTAGGACCCCACCCATTGTGCTCCTTTAAGTGACTGATGAGCCAATCTACAGAGGAGTCCTTCCAGGGGGGCCCCTCTGTGTGCCTGATGTGCCAAACAACAGAGAAGGACCCCAGGCAAGGGAGTCCTCAAAGTGACTGAAAGGGAAGAGCTATGGAGAAAGACTGGCCAAAGAGGCCTCCTGATCACCAGCTACAAAGAGGCTGGAAAAAAGACTCTGATAGGGCCATAACTCCTGCGGCAGAGGCAGTCTGAGTCCTTGCACACTTGGCACCACCAGCATCCCCACAAGCCAAGCAACTTTGCCACCTTCATTCTCAACTCTCACTGGGGCAGAGCTGCCACAGGCAAAAAAAAAGTCTTGCCTCTATATGTGCAGGGTCACCTTGGTAGTGTCTGACTCTTTGCGACCCTCTAGACTGTGGCTTGCCAGGCTCCTCTGTCAGGGAAGGGGGTTCTCCAGGCAAGAATACTGGAGCATATTGGTCACTACTGATTGCCATACCCTTCTAGAGCAGTATATTTCCTGCTGCCCTAGCCACCAACTCCCCTGAGTACCTGGTGCTGCCAGAACCCCTGTGACTCAAGCAGCTGCACCACCTCCACACCTGGCCCTCACAGGGGCAAACCCAAGTCCTCCAGGTCAGCCTCAGGAGCAAACCCAGGAGACGAACCTAATGCAGAGATGGAAATAAAACAATTGAAACCCAGGGGCAGTGTGGCTAAGGAAGAAGACCTAAAACCTTCCTACCAGCTATACAAGCTACAGATTAAATCCAGACAAACAACTAGGCAGACTCTGTGTCTATGGAATATATAAAAGGTCATTGAGAGCTCCCACAAAAGAAAATGCACTAGTTCTGATAGCTATGGACATTGGAGGCAAGAACACACAGGTGTAGGACCAGATTAGAGTCTGAGCTGCCCCCACAGCAGGTCCTGAGACCAACACAGTGTTGGAGGGCATCCTGGGGAGTCGAGGTGAACTATGACTCCCAGCAAGGGAAAGGACGCTGACAGCAGCGACTCAAGAAAAATATATACTATTCTTATATTTTGACATGTTCAGCAGTTTCTTTTGGATTTTTTTCTCTTCTTCTTTTTCTTTTTCCGCTCCTCTGCTGTAGTTGTCGATTTTATTCGCACTATGAAATCTAATTTCACCCACGAAATGAGAAAAACAACTCGAGTCTTTCTCCTAAACTTGGGAATAAAAAAAGAGCAGTCAGGACCATGCAAGGCTTGCTTCCCAATATTCTTGGGCTTCCCTGGTGGCTCAGCTGGTAAATTATCCGTCTTCAATGCAGGAGACCCGGGTTCGATCCCTGGGTTGGGAAGGTCCCATGGGGAAGTGAAAGGCTCCCCACACCAGTATTCAGGCCGGGAGAATTCCATGGAATGTATAGTCCATAGGGACGCAAAAAGTTGGACATGGCTGACAGAATTTCACTTCACTTTTATGAAATCTACTTAACCTTTTGAGGTTTGGTTTTTTTTTTAAATCATACCTCTAATTGTTTTTATAAACCTCTGCCTCTATGTTGGACTTTTGCTGTTCTGTGGGGTTTTGTTTTTTTTGTTTTTTTTTTCCTCTTTTTTTAATTTAAAATTTTCAAACTTATTACTTTTCTACATTATTCCTTCGTTTGCTTTTCCTACTATTCTTTCCCACTTGCAGTTAATCTTTAATATATATGAATCTTCTTTATCTAACTCTATTTGACTTTGCATATCTATTCTTTTTTCCTTTTCTTTCTTTCCTTTCCTCTCACCATATTTGTTAGTTTTCATTGCTTTATTCCCCACTTGGCACCTTCCTTTAGTTTTCTTTTCCAGTTTGTGCTTTAGTTAGTTTTGTTCTTTACTGGTAGATATCATTTTTGGTTTCCTTTGTTCGCTAGGTCAATCTATTGTACTTTTTTTGTTGTTGGACTGTTTTGATTTTGCCTATGGGTGTATATGTGTATATTTCATTATTTTAATTATTATTTGCCTCCCATCCAAGTACTAACCAGGCCCGACCCTGCTTAGCTTCCGAGATCAGACGAGATCGGGCGCGTTCAGGGTGGTATGGCCGTAGACTATTATTTGCCTGACATTGTAACTGCCATTTGTCTGCAGCTCATCTTTGGTTGCTTTTGGATCCTTGTTTTAATCTAACTTACTGCCATAACAAACTCCCTGTGGAAGCTCTGTTCCTGGCCAGAGATCCATCCCTGAGCCTTTGGAGTGGGAGCACTGACTCCAAGACCCTAGATAACCAGAGAACTCCTAACCCTAGGGAGTATCAAACAGTGAGAACTAACACAAAGGAAACCACTTGAATACAAGACTTGGCATCACCCAACCACCAGTAGCAGTACACCTCATCCTCAGGAAAATTATCCTTCACAAATAAAGGAGAAGTAGATATTCTCATATGAACAAAAAGTTACAGAATTCATTCTCAGCAGATATCTGGTCTGTAAAAAATGTTAAAAGTAGTTATTTACACAGAGTAAGATGATCTTAAAGAGAAGCTATGAGTTAAGAAAGAAAGAGTGTCATAAATAAATGAAGGCAAAATAAAACGAAGGTTTTTGCTTATTATTAATTGGCTAAAGATAAATGCTTGTTTGGGCTTCTCCATCTTTACTTTTCACTGATTATGAATCTTCATAATTAAAGTGGGTTTCTTGCACACAATGTATATTTTGGCACAGTAGTAAAGAATCTGCCTGTAATGGCGGGAGACATAGCAGACGTGAGTTCTATCTCTGGGTCAGGAAGATCTGCTGTAGGAGAACATAGCAACCCACTCCAGTATTTTTGCCTGGAGAATCCCCATGGACAGAGGAGCCTGGTCAGCTTACCGTCCATGGGGTGGCAAAGTGTTGGACACGACTGAGCAATTAAACAACAACAGAGATGCATTCCTAACAGAAACTCTTACAATACTAGAAATAGATGAGAAAATTCTCAGCCTAAACAAAGTGAAACAAGAAGCCTAGACAGTAGAGCTGAATTATAAAAACCTAGACACCAGAGCTAAATTATAAAAAGTTTTAGGCAACAAAATGTCTCCCAACAGTAGGGTAAACAGTGTGTTCCACACAGAGAGGAGTAATTTTTAATACCCACTCAATAGAAGCTTTCTAGTTACATTCATAAATTAAAGGAAATAATAATGTCCAGAAAATAAACATAGTATAGAAACTCTTGATCATTTCATATCTAATTATGAGTGTAAATGTGTAAGTGAATTTTTAAAAAAATTCTTAAATTTCTGTTCTGTTAAAGTTCTGGAAGTCCTAGCTACATCAATCAGAGAAGAAAAAGAAATAAAAGGAATCCAGATCAGAAAAGAAGAAGTAAAGCTCTCAGAGTTTTTACAGATGACATGAAACTGTACATAGAAAACCCTAAAGATACTATCAGAGAATTACTAGAACTAATCAGTGAATTTAGCAAAGTCACAGGATACAAAACCAATACACAGAAATCACTTGCATTCCTATATACTAACAATAAAAAAATCAGAAAGAGAAATTAAGTAATCAATCTCATCCACCATTGCAACAAAAAGAATTAAATATCTAGGAATAAACTTACCTAAGGAGACAAAATAACTGTACACAGAAAATTATAAAACACTGATGAAAGAAATAAAAGATGACATAAACAGATGGAGAGATATTCCATGTTCCTGGGTAGGAAGAATCAATATCATGAACATGACTATACTACCAAATGCAATCTACAGATCCAATGTGATCCCTATCAAATTACCAATGGCATTTTTCACAGAACTAGAACAAAAAAATTCACAATTCATATGGAAACACAGAAGACCCTGAATAGTCAAAGCAGTCCTGAGAAAGAAGAATGGAGCCGAAGGCATCAATCTTCCTGACTTCAGATTATACTACAAAGCTACAGTCATTAAGACAGTATGGCACTGGCATGAAAACAGAAATACAGACCAATGGACCAAGATAGAAAGCCCAGAAATAAACCCATGCACCTATGGGTACCTTCTTTTTGACAAAAGAGGCAAGAATACACAATGGGGCAAAGACAGCCTGTTTGATAAATGGTGCTGGGAAAACTGGACAGCTACATGTAAAAGGATGAAATTAGAACACTTCCTAACACCACACACAAAGATCAACTCAAAATTGATTAAAGACCTAAATGTAAGACCAGAAACTATAAAACTGTTAGAGGAAAACATAGGCAGGCACTCGATGACATGAATCAAAGCAAGATCCTCTATGACCCACCTCCTAGAGTAATGGAAATAAAAACAAAAGTAAACAAGTGGGACCTGATTAACTTAAAAGCTTTTGCACAGCAAAGGAAACTATAAGCAAGGTGAAAAGACAATCCTCAGAAGGGGGGAAATAATAGCAAGTGAAACAACTCACAAAGGATTAATTTCCAAACTATACAAGCAGCTCATACACCTCAATGTCAGAAAAACAAACAACCCAATCAAAAAGTGGGAAAAAAGACTTAAACAGACATTTCTCCAAAGAAGACATACAGATGGCTAACAAACACATGAAAAGATGCTCAACATCACTCATTATTAGAGAAATGCAAATCAAAACTACAATAGGATATCACCTCACAAAAGTTAGAATGGCCATCATCAAAAAGTCCAGAAACAATAAGTGCTGGAGAGGGTGTGGAGAAAAGGCAACAGAGCTCTTGCACTGTTGGTGGGAATGTAAATTGATACAGCCACTATGGAAGATGGTATGGAGATTCCTTAAAAAACTAGGAATAAAACCACCATATGACCCAGCAATCCCACTCCTAGGCATATACCCTTAGGAAACCAAAATTGAAAAAGACACATGTACCCCATTGTTCACTGCAGCACTATTTACAATAGCTAGAACATGGAAGCAACCTAGATATCCATCGACAAATGAGTGGATAAAGAAGTTGTGGTACATATACATAATGGAATATTACTCAGCCATAAAAAAAGAACACATTTGAGTCAGTTCTGATGAGGTGGATGAACCTAGAACCTATTATACAGAGTGAAGTGAGTCTGAAAGAGAAAGAGAAATATCATATTCTAATGCACATATACAGAATCTAGAAAAATCGTACTGAAGAATTTATTTACAGGGCAGCAATGGAGAAACAGATATAGAGAATAGACTTATGGATATGGGGAGAAGGGAGGAGATGGTGATATATATGGAAAGAATAACATGGAAACTTACAATACCATATGTAAAATAGATAGCCAACGGAATTTGCTGTATGGCTCAGGAAACTCAAACAGGGACTCTGTAACAACCTAGAGGGGTGGGATGGGCAGGGAGATGGGAGGGAGGTTCAAAAGGGAGAGGATATATGGATACTTATGACTGATTCATGTTGAGGTTTGACAGAAAACAACAAAATTCTGTAAAGCAATTATGCTTCAATTAAAAAAAATACTTTTAAAAAACGTAGAAAAAGACACTCAGGTCAGAGGCAAGTATCATGGGCCAAAGAATGCACTGGCTTGAGCAAGCAGCAAAAAGTTTGAGGTAAAAGGACGCTGGGAAATGGGGCTGAACAGCTAATTAAAAGCCATGCTATGAAGACATCCACATTCCTTGAACTTTTCCTTAAATGTTGTGTGGGTGATGAGGACCCACAGGCAAGTTTTCAATATGTGAGTATCATCAAATGCGCATTTGAGGCTGGTGACTCTGGTGTCAGTGTGGGTATTGATTAATGTGGAGTTGGCTGTCACCAGGAGAGCGGTGAGAGGCAGTTCAAACAAGACATGATGAGAGTCTGAAGAAATAGCAGACACAGAGAGAAGGCCACATGTTTGGGAGAGATTTAGATGATAGAATCTGTGGGTCTTGGTAGCCAACTTGCAGAGGGAAAAAAATCAGTATGGACTCCTGAATCTCTAGCTAGGGTCATGGAGTTTCTATGACCAGGAAAGACAGAAGGAAGAGCAGGTTTAGAGGAGAAGGGGATGAGCCCAGTGAGGAAGGTACACAGCTTGTAATCCCTGGGAGTGGAGAGATCCAGGAGAGAGGATTCTAGAATGAAGAGCGCAGCCCTCAGGAGAAAGATCTGGATTGGCATTCCCTTAAAACCATGGGGAATGCCAATATTTCCAGGGTGTTGAGGAAGACAGGGCAGACAAGGGACCGAGAAGGGTTTATTAGATAAAAAGAAGCAAAATGCCAGAGAGTCGAGAATCACACTTCAAGAGGAAGTAAAAGTCACTGCCGTGTCTGATTCTTTGGGACTCCATGGACTATACAGTCCTGGAATTCTCCAGGCCAGAATACTGGAGTGGGTAGCCTTTCCCTTCTCCAGCAGATCTTCCCAACCCAGGGACTGAACCCAGGTCTCCCACATTGCAGGCAGATTCTTTACCAGCTGAGCCACAAGCAAAGTCCAGGAATGAAGGTGAAACGAGTAATGCCGAATCCAGAACATTCTGAAATTTTCTGTGGACTGAAGGTAGCATATGGAAAACAGGAAGATCAAGAAGAAAAATGTTCCATTTATCAAAAGTAATAATAAGGTTGGATGCATGAGACAAGTGCTCAGGGCTGGTACACTGGGATGACCCAGAGAGATGGGCTGGGGGTTCAGGATGGGGAACACATGTAAATCCATGGCTGATTCATGTCAATGTATGGCAAAACCACTACAATATTGTAAAGTAAGTAGCCTCCAACTAATAAAAATAAATGAAAGAAAAAAATCTAAGCACAAAAAAAATAAATAAAATAAAAGGTAATATAGAATAAGATCTTTTCAAGCTTATGTAGAGTAACATTTCTTAAAACATAAAAGAACTACTCTTAAATTTTTAACAAATTAACATATTGGACCCCAAAATAATTCAATACACCAAAAGAACATAGGAGATATTTGATAAATTGGACCACATTAAATTTAGAAACTTTGGTTCATCTACGTTTGTTTGAGGATGAGGACATTAGGTGAGGTCAGGTACTAAACAATACAATTTTTGAAAGACTTAAAAAAAAGTAATAATTATTAAAATCCTTATAAAATTCATATATTACAGCATCCTACTCTGTACAAGGTCGAGAGGTTCGACATAACTTTCTAGGTGGGTGTAAAGTTTACATAAAGACCTTCTTATGTAGCTGGGAAAGATGTTAAAAGCAGGGTTAGTAAATTTTTTCAGCAACGGATAAGATAGTAAATAGATTTAGATTCACAGGCCTGTCTGTCACAACTACTCTGCCACAGTAGCAGGACAACAGCCATGAAGGACATGAACATGAATGAGCACAGCTCTGCTCCAATAAAACTTTATTTAAAAAAACAGGCAGTGGGCCAGAATTGCCCTGAGGATTGTAATCTGAGGATTCCTCATCCATAGTAATATCTTTACAGACCTTCCCCCTCTTCACAACCAGGTGCCAAAAAGGAGGGAAGTGAACAAACCACAGCCAGAAGAGTGCAACTTTTCACAGCAACTATAGACTGATGCCAAGAATATTCCAGGGCATTCTGTCAGCCCTGTAACCATCAAAGATGGTCAACGTTTCTGGGAACTGAGAGGTGTTTGCTTCTGGCAGAGACAAGTTCTGCCTATCAGCATACTTATGGCATGCTGTGCCTACAAATTAAAACACTTGGAATTTTTCCTCTAAGTTCCAACTATATGAAGATATCATTGTTTTGTTTCTTTCCACTGCTTCTGTTTTAAGTCACTTTCAATAGTTTGTGTAAAACTGCAACTATTCTAATTTGATTGTAGACATGTATGTTTTCTTTTTCCCCCAGACACAGTGATTTGTATATATAATATTGAAAAACAAGGCATTTGAAGTTTTAAGAGGAAAAGTAAAAGTGTTAGTCACTCAGTCATGTCTGACTCTTTGTGACCCCATGGACTGTAGCCCGCCATGTTCCTCCGTGCATGGGATTCTCCAGGCAAGAATACTGGAGTGGGTTACCATTTCCTCCTCCAGGGGATCTTCCTGATCCAGGCACTGAACCTGGGTCTCCTGCATTGCAGTCAGATTCTTTACTGTCTGAGCCACCAGGGAAGCAAGCCCTTAAGATGGAAACTCCTCAGTTCAGTTCAGTCACTCCAGTCTTGTCCGACTCTTTGTGACCCCATGGACTGCAGCACGCCAGGCTTCCCTGTCCATCACCAACTGCCAGAGCTTGCTCAAACTCATGTCCATCAAGTCGGTGATGCCATCCAACCATCTCATCCTCTGCCATCCCCTTCCTCAGAAAATTCTTAAGTGAACAATGCAAGATTGCAACTCAGTTAAATTATTAGAAACATTTTTAGACATTTAAGAAATATTAGAAGAATTTTGGTATTTTCTAAGTGTGTGTGTCGGCCTCTGGCAGTGATTCATTGAGATTTTGGCTAGTCATCCAATGCACGCAGTGAATTTCATCAGTGTTCTGCTTACAGTACAACTGCACTCTGTATCTCCTTGAAAGGTACAGTCAGCTGACTTGCCTAGGCCAATAAAACATGAGCAAATGTGATATGTCACTTTCAGGCAGAAGATTTCAGAACCATAGATGGCTCTGTTCCTCAGCCATAGTAACCAGTAAATTTCACATGGTCAGTGTTCTTTCAGTCTGGGTATTAAACACTTATCTGGGGGACACTCATTTTTTCTGAGTATACCTTAATTTAAAACCCTCGTCTGAACAGCAGTTCCTGCAATCCAGGGGTTAGACAATTTTCTCTGGAAATGCCCAGAAAGTACCTATTTTCAGCTTTGTAGTCCATTACAACCCTACCACCCTGTAGCAGGGAAGTATGGCTGTTGTTTAGTCACTCAGTCATGTCTAACTCTTCTGACCCCATGGACTATAGCCCAGCAGGCTCCTCTGCACATGGAATTCTCCAGGCAAGAATACTAGAGTGGGTTGCCACTTCCTCCTTCAGGAGATCTTTCCAGCTCAGGGATCAGATCCCCAGTTCCCTGTATTGGCAGACGGATTCTTTACCACTGAGCCACCAGGGAAGCCCTAGCAAGGAAGTACCCATAGTCAGTAAAAACATAAACGAATGGGTCAATAAAACCCTATTTACAAAAACAAGTAGCAGCCAGATTCGACCTGCAGTAGTAGTTTGCCAAAGATCTAACCTACTGATCTAAGTAACTCAGTCTTAGAGTCTAGATGTATTTCTTCCCAATAGGGGAAGGGCGGCTAGACACTCCAAGGAAGGCGGTAATCATAACTGAGAGGAAAAATCTATTTAATCGTATGTTTCTCAACTGCTGCAGGAAAAGCCAGAAATAAAGGACCAGAGAATCCACTGGACTCAAAGCTGAGCACAAGTGGAAGGGCAGAAATTGCTACAGAATTAAGTACTTGGGGTATAAGGAATTTGCTATACAATCACGTACACTTTTGTGTTAATTCAAAATTCCCCATAATAAAAAGTGAAGGGGGGAAGGGATAATTAGGGAGTTTGGGAGTTTGGGGATACATGTACACATGGCTGTATTTAAAATGGATACCCAACAAGGTCATACTATATAGCACAGGGAACTCTGCTCAATGTTACGTGGCAGCCTGGATGGGAGGGCAGTTTGAGGGAGAATGAACACATGTACATGTATGGCTGAGTCCCTTCCCTGTTCACCTGAAACTATCACAATATTGTTTGCTAATTGGCTATACCCCAACACAAAATAAAGTTTTTAAAAAAAGTGAAGGGGGGATGAGCAAAGAGAAAAAGGAGGAGGAAGAAGAAATCTCTAGTATTTCATGCAAGTGTTTTGGAAGATGATTTCTGGGAATTAATATAATTCATGACTTTGTATTTGGCAAAATTCACATAAAAAGAACATTATGGCTGGAATCACGGTCAGTATTTTATCTTTGAAATAGCATGCCTATTTTTTTTAATAATTTCTCTAGTCCCTGAGAAACTGTAAGGGCTCAGCTGGCCCCTTAATCTATATGACATTTTTATGACAATTAAAATATCACCCCAAGGAGAGTCTTTTGTTCCACTGTCAGATTTTATTGGGCTAACATAAGCTAACAAAGCAGAATAAAATTATACAGCAAATATTATATTTAAAACATCAATTTATTACATTTAAGGTTATTCCAAGGGAAAACACTGGCCTTTGGTGTTAACCAAACAAAATTAATCACACAGATGTTTAATATCTGTGTGATATTATAATTCTTCCCTAAGTTTCTTTGTTTGGACCACACTTATCAAGATTCATCCTCTCAAACATAATGAGACTTTTAACAACAACTAAAATTTATCTGATGTCCTTTTGTCAGTTCCTTGCAGTAGCTGTATGTAAATTCACTCAAATCCTTCCAAAGAGAAACTGTCTTTTCTCTTGGGGGTGGGGTAGGGGAGAATACAACTTTGTCTCTTTTCCTCCCCTTCTTGGGCTTTGAGCTGCAGAGTCATACAGACTTGAGTTCAAACCACTGCCCCAGCACTTCTATGTCTTGGGCCAAATTGCCTAAGCTTTTTAAGTGTCAGTTTCCTCATTTGCTAAAAGTGAATACATATATAAATGCCAAAGATTAATCTCTATAAAGCTTTTAGCATGGTGGTTGATCCATAAAAAATATTCAAGAATTGCTAGCTCTTTTCCCTTCTCTGGGATTCCCAGGTGGGCGCCAGTGGTAAAGAACCCACCTGCCAGTGCAGGAGATGCAAGAGACATGGGTTAAATCCCTGGGTCAGGAAGATCCCCTGGAGGAGGGCATGGTAACCCACTCTAGTATTCTTGCCTTGAGAATCCCCATGGACAGAGGAGCCTGCAAGACTATAGACCCTAAGGTTGCAAAGAGCCAGACATGACTGAAGCAACTTTGCACAATGCAATCTGGAACCACATTTTCCTAAAAAGTCCCTGCCCCCTTGATCTAGTTCAATTATTTATCAATCCTATTTGGCTGAAGAGCCCAAGCTTAGCCCCAAACAATCCCATGTCCCATGCAGCCTAAAGTGTGTACAATCTAGCTGAGCTGTATGACCAACAGGAGAGCTTTTAAAATATAATTTCCCTGATCCACCTAGGTTGTCAGCTTCAAGGACAGCACCCTGGAATCCACATTTTTAACCAAGACCCCAGGCAGCTCTTTGGCCAGTGGCCTGGAATCATCCATACATCTCGCTTGGTTGTCACCCAGACGGCAGGGCTTGGGGTCAATGTCAAGATCCATTTCCTCACCCACAATCCCTGGGTGCTCCTCACAGCTCTTCAATATCCAAACTTCAACTTTTCATAACCCAAACCCAAGAAATACAAGAAAAATATAAGAACCACACCCAACAATGTTTTTGTAAACAACTGCTTTGAATGTTATCCTAGGCTAATGTCATGCTCTCTTGCCAGTGGTATTTTCAGATGTAGGGCAGACTGTAAAGACAACATAAATTGGAAAAAAAAATCCACCAGCACAGCCTCTCCAAAAGGCATTGATATTGAGCATGGTGGCCACTGACATTACAGGCTTCAGTGTTCTAGTCATGTTTTATTATTTCTCTTTAATTATCAACTTTTCTCTAGCCATTCTTTCTGAATAAATGCCAACTCTAGGTGATGATTCTTCAAGCCATGTGAGTTTTAATTTTTGCTTTTCATAAACTCACATTGTCCCAAGCAGACACACCAGCAAGAGAAATAATGTTACCACTTCTTCTAACCAGTGGGGTTAGGCAAGATCTAAGTGGCTTTTCCAAGGGCAAGGAGCTATGGGGGAAGGTGGGGAGAGGAGGCACCCCAGATGTAAGGCTCTTAGCCCACCTCCTTCCACTCAACCATGGTGCAAAACTGTAAAGTTGGCAACCTTGACTTTTCTTTCCTTTTCATTTCCTTTTCATTTCAAGAGCTAAACATTCTAAAACATTTGTACTAGATTGGGGTAGCGAGATTCTCAGAGACCAGAGTTTTCAGGGCACCCATTTTAAGGGCTTCCCTGGTGACTCAGACAGTAAAAAATCCACCTGCAACATGGGAGACCGGGATTCAATCCCTGGGTTGGGAAGATCCCCTGGAAGGGGGAATGGCAGCCTGCTCCAGTATGCTTGCCTGGAGAATCCCCATGGACAGAGGAGCCTTGCGGGCTACAGTCCATGGGGTCACAAAGAGGTGGACCCGGCTGAGCAACGAAGCACAGCAAAGCACAGCACATTGAATGTTTGTGAAAGAAAGGCAGGTAGGGAGGAAAGAGGGAGAAAGGGAAATGAGGGAAATGAAAGGAAGGAAAGAAAATCCTCTGTTGCTGGTGAGAACAGAGCAACCAGAGATGTCCCCCAGCAGGACAGCACCCCACATGTCCATCTGAGAACTCTCAGACAGCTTGAAACAACCATCTCCAACTTTGGTCCCACTCCTTCAACCAGACTCATGTGCAGGGTTTACCACTAACAGGCTAATAGTCATCATGGTTTCTCCTCATTCAAATCGTGACTCACCCAGAAGTGAAAAAGACACGTGTGCCCCAGTGTTCATCACAGCACTGTTTACAATAGCCAGGGCATGGAAGCAACCTAGATGTCCATCAGCAGACGAATGGGTAAGAAAGCTGTGGTACATATACACAATGGAATATTACTCAGCCATTTAAAAGAACACATTTGAATCCGTTCTAATGAGGTGGATGAAACTGGAGCCTATTATATGGAGTGAAGTAAGTCAGAAAGAAAAACATCAATACAGTATATTAGTGCATATATATGGAATTTAGAAAGATGGTAGCAATGACCCTATATGTGAGATAGCAAAAGAGACACAGATATAGACAACAGACTTTTGGACTCTGTAGTAGAAGGCGAAGGTGGGATGATTTGAGAGAGTAGCATTGAAACATGTATATTGTCATATGTGAAATAGATCACCAGTCCAAGTTCAATGCATGAAACAGGGCCCTCAAGGCCAGTGCACTGGGATGACCCTGAAGGATGGGATAGGGAGGGAGGTGGGAGGGGGAGTTCAGGATGGGGAACACATGTACACCCATGGCTGAATCATATTGATATATGGCAAAAACCACTACAATACTGTAAAGTAATTAGCCTCCAATTAAAATAAATTAATTAATTTTTTTAAATCATGTTTCATGAAGGAAAATGAAATGATATGAAATCTGAATAGATGTAGACTTTGGTGCCTTTAGCAAATAAACCACATATGCCCATTTTGCTTATAAGGAATTCATATGAGCAATTCACACTATCTTAAATTCTCTCTTTTCATGTTGCTAAACCTTGGTAATTTTGGTATCATCAGTCAAGGCCCTATTTTCACAGATGACTAACACAGTAGAATCCTTTTCTTACCTAAACGAGTCCTGTCACATAGGACGGTCACTGGACTGGAAAGAAGGTGATTCAACCTGGTTCCAACTTGGCCACAAACCTGCAGAAATTCAGCAGCACGCCCAAAGCCACTGGTGTCCCTCCTGTGAAATGAGTAAAGAGCTGCTCACGCTGAGCCTGGTCCTTGGACCAGCAAAATCAGCATCACCTGGAAGCTGATTAGAAACTCACGCAGAACCTTGGGCTCCTCAGCCTGGACCCACTGGGTCAGTATCAGATTTTAACAAGACTTGCCAGACTTGAATACATGCAGAAGGTGGTGAGGCCCAGGTGTGGACAGTTTCTGTGGGTGCAAGGCCTCTTCCCATGAGGCCCTCCACCCTGGTTCTTAGCACTCACTCAACATTGGCATCATCTGGGGACCTTTTACAGTTCTGATGCCCAAACCAGTTAGATGTGAATCTTCCGCAGTGCAGGCCAAGCAAAGGCACTGTGGAAATCTCTCCCAGTGATTCCTATCTGCAGCCCTGGTTGACAGTCTGGGCCTAAATAGTCCCCCTGGGCTTGGGCACCCTTGCAGCTCATTCTCTCCTGTTATTTACTGTGCCTGCCTTTTCAGTCCTGGAGAAGAACAGCAGAACTCCATCCCTTTGGTTCTGACCGCTCTCTCTGGCACAACTGGCTACAGGGAGACAACAATGGCAGCTCTAGGGTTCTGGCATTCCCTTTAGGCATCTGGGTTTTGGTTTAGGGGCAGAAAACCGATATTTATCACAAAAGTGCCAAGAACGGAACCCTTTCCCATGCCAAGTAACAATGCCTATTTATTAAGCACTCTGGGTTCAGAGCACTAAAGACTGCAAAGAGGTGAAATGATCACACATTCTTGCTTGTTTCTATGCACCCACTCCCTTTCTGGAACTCAAAAGAGATCAGCAGGAGCCAGAGAGGTGAGAGAGAGAAACCCCAACTAGACCAAAATGGAGGCCATTCTTGGAGGTGCCCGGTGAACATTACTGATGACTAGGACCTGGAGTTGGGTGACAGGACCTCTTCAAGTAGTTTTTACAGTGCCTTTTGGTTCAGCACCACATCCCTCTTTCACAATCTCAAGGTCCCGGATTAATGAACTCCATCACAGATTGTTATGTGCAGACCACAGTGTGGCAGGCAGAGTCATAGCCCCCAAATATGTCCACACCCTAGTCTCTGAAACCCGAGAAGGTGTTACCTTAAATGGCAAAGGGGATTTTGCAGATGTGATATACTTAAGGGTCTTGAGATGGGGAGATTAGGATTATCCGGATGGGCCCATGGAATCACTAGGGTCCTTTCAACAGGAAAACAGAAGAGGCAGAGGAGAGGACATGCTGAGAGGAGTGGATCTTGGAGTCCTGCCATGGCTGGTGGGAAGGGAGCCAATGAACCAAAATAGCCAAAAAGGCAATGACGAAATTCTCCTTCAGACCTTCCAGAAGGGACCAGCCCTGCCAACACCTTGATTTTAGCCCCTTTTGAACCCACAGAACAATGAGATAAGGAATTTGGGTTGCTTCACATGGCTTAGTTTGCACTGATCTGTTACAGCAGCCATAAGGAACTAATACCTACCAGGAATAAGAGCAGCCTTCCTACTGAGGTCAAGATGCCCCAGCCCACAGCAGGCAACACTAGGTTCCTGGCCATGACAGACTCCCATGTTAGGAACATGTCCCTTGTTGGGATGGGCTTCCCAGGTGGTTCAGGAGTAAAGAATCCTCCTGCAATGTAGGAGATGAGGGTTTAATCCTCGGGTCAGGAATATCCCCTGGGGAAAGAAATGGCAACCTACTCTAGTTTTCTTACCTGGAGAATTCCATGGACAGAGGAGCCTGGTGGGCTATGGTCCATAGGGTTGCAAAGAGTTGGACACAACTGAAAGACTCAACTAATAACTGCCCCTGGCAAAAGAGGTCAGGTTTCCCAAGCTGAACACTGAAAATATTTTAAGAAAAACAGGGGCTTCCCTGGTGCCTCAGTGGTAAAGAATATGCCTGCCAATGCAGGAGACACAGGTTTGATCCCTGATCCTGGAAGATCCCACATGCTACAAGGCAACTAAGCCTGTGCACCACAACTACTAAGCCTATGCTCTAAAGCCCAGGAACCATGACTAATGCAGCCTATATGCCTAGAGTCTGTGCTCCACAAGAGAAGCAACTGCAATGAGAAGCCCACACACCACAACTAGAGAAAGTCCATGCAACAATTAAGACTGCACAGCCAAAAATAAATAAAGAAAATAATTGTTTAAAAAAAGAAAAACAGTATTACTTTGCTGTGGAACCCTTTGTGGTAGAACAAGGAAAATACTCATCAAGGACATAAGGAGAACACAACACCAGGGAAAGCAGATGTTGGGATTCTGGTTCCCTTTGGTTGACCAGTGTTCGAATCCCTTCAGGTCCTTGAAAGTGAAAGTGAAAGTGAAGTCTTTCAGTCGTGTTCAACTCTTTGTGACCTCATGGACTGTAGCCTACGAGGCTCCTCCATCCATGGGATTCTCCAGGCAAGAATACTGGAGCAGGTTGCCATTTCCTTCTCCAGGAGATCTTCCTGACCCAGAGATTGAACCTGCGTCTCCCACATTGTAGGCAGATACTTTACTCTCTGAGCTATCAGGGAAGCTCAGGTCCTTGAGCCAATGGTAAAGTCTAGAGAACCAGAATGTTTCTGTTGCCCATTAGTCAGAGTTGGAGCTTAATGGGGAACAGAAGTTAAACAGAATCTGAGCTGAGCCAACCAAGTGATAGGGCTTCCCATGTGGTGCTAGCGGTAAAGAACCCACCTGCCAATGCAGGAGACATAAGAAACAGGGGTTCAGTGCCTGGGTGGGGAAGATCCCCTGCAGAAGCAAATGGCAACCCACTCCAGTAGTTTTGCCTGGGGAATTACATGGACAGAGGAACCTGGCAGGCTACAGTCTCTGGGGTCACAAAGACACGACTAAAGCAACTTAGCACACATGCACACAAAAGCAACTTAGCATGCATGCATGCTCTACTAGGGGAAGCCCAGTAGAAACTCAGCTGCACCTGTGTTTAGTTCTTCCAAATCCTGAGTGTACACTCAGCCATGAGCTAAATACCAACTTGCTCCCAGCCCATGGTAAGAGGGGAATGGAAGGCTCCAGTCTTCCCTCCAGAGCAACAAAGGCAATTATGAGCAACACCACGAGCCCAGGCAAATCTGATCAGAAGCACTGATGAAGATTTGAAAGATGGCAATTTCTACTCATCTCCACAAACCTCTTGCACTGTGAAGGGGAAAAAGAGAAATGGGTCACGGCAAGTTGGATGGTGACTCCAGTTGAGGCTGCTGTTCTAGATGCAGTCTCTTTACTGAGAAAACTCAAAATCCTATAGCAGCACCTTCATGTGGCTGCTGACTACCTCTTAGACTATCAGGGCCACGTTACAGCCTGTTGTCTGTCTAAGGGACACAGCTGCAATACCAGTGAGCACACCAGGACCTGCTCTTCATTCTTTCTTAAAGATCCAAGTTATGATCTAGGGTCATTTCCTTCCAGCCTGAAGAACTGCTGCTAGTATTTCTCATAGTGCAGGGCTGCTAGCAATGAATTTGATCAGTTCTGAAAACCTTTCCAGTTCTCCTTCATTTGTGAACCTGAGACCCCTGAATAATTTTTTTGTCATTGTAGTTATTTCCACTACAATCAGTACCAACTTGTGTTGCCTTAAATAAATTTCAGTTGTAAAAATTGAGTAAACAGATTTAAAGGACAGACTTGTGGTTGCCAGGGGGGAGAGGCTGGGAGGGATGGATTGGGAGTTTGGGGTTCAGTTCAGTTGCTCAGTCATGTCTGACTCTTTGCAACCCCATGGTCTACAGCATGCCAGGCCTCCCTGTCCATCACCAACTCCCGGAGTTTACTCAAACTCATGTCCATCGAGTCAATGATGCCATCCCATCATCTCATCCTCTGTTGTCCCCTTCTCCTCCTGCCCTCAGTATTTCCCAGCATCAGGGTCTTTTCCAATGAGTCAGCTCCTGGCATCAGGTGGCCAAAGTATAGGCATTTCGGCTTCAACATCAGTCCTTCCAATGAACACTCAGGATTGATCTCCTTTAGGATGGACTGGTTGGATCTCCTTGCAGTCCAAGGGACTCTCAAGGGTCTTCTCCAACACCACAGTTCAAAAGCATCGATTCTTTGGCACTCAGCTTTCTTTACAGTCCAACTCTCACATCCATACATGACTATGGGAAAAACCATAGCCTTGACTAGATGGACCTTTGTTGGCAAAGTAATGTCTCTGCTTTTTAATATACTGTCTAGGTTGGTCATAAGTTACCTTCCAAGGACTAAGCACCTTTTAACTTCATGGCTGCAATTACCACCTGCAGTGATTTTGGAGCCCCCCCCCCCCAAAAAAAAAATAAAGTTAGCCACTGTTGCCACTGTTTCCCCATCTATTTGCCATGAAGTGATGGGACCAGATGCCATGATCTTAGTTTTCTGAATGTTAAGCTCTAAGCCAATTTTTTCACTCTCCTCTTTCACTTTCATCAAGAGGCTCTTTAGTTACTCTTCACTCTATGCCATAAGGGTGGTGTCATCTGCATATCTGAGGTTATTGATATTTCTCCCAGCAATCTTGACTCCAGCTTGTGCTTCCTCCAGCCCAGCGTTTCTCATGATGTACTCTGCATATAAGTTAAATAAGCAGGGTGGCAATATACAGCCTTGACATACTCCTTTCCCTATTTGGAACCAGTCTGTTGTTCTATGTCCAGTTCTAACTGTTGCTTCCTGACCTGCATACAAGTTTCTCAGGAGGCAGGTCAGGTGGTCTGGTATTCCCATCTCTCTCAGAATTTTCCACAGTTTATTGTGATCCACACAGTCAAAGGCATTGGCATAGTTAATAAAGCAGAAATAGATGTTTTTCTGGAACTCTCTTGCTTTTTCAGAGATCCCTCAGATGTTGGAAATTTGATCTCTGGTTCCTCTGCCTTTTCTAAAACCAGCTTGAACATCTGGAAGTTCACGGTTCAGGTATTGCTGAAGCCTGGCTTGGGGAATTTTGAGCTTTACTTTACTAGCTTTGCTGGAGCAGCCGTGAAGAGATCCCCACGTCCAAGGTAAGAGAAACCCCAGTAATATGGTAGGCACTGAGAGAGGGCATCAGAGGGCAGACAGACTGAAACTACAGTCACAGAAAACTAGCCAATGTGATCACATGGACCACAGCCTTGTCTAACTCAATGAAACTAAGCCATGCCATGTAGAGCCATCCAAGACAGAAGGGTCATGGTGGAGAGTTCTGACAAAATGTGGTCCACTGGAGAAGTGAATAGCAAACCATTTCAGTATTCTTGCTTTGAGAATCCCAAGAACAGTTTGGGACTAGCAGAGGCAAGCTATTATATATAGGATGGATAAACAAGGTGCTACTATATAGCATGGGGAACTATGCTCAATATCCTGTGACAAACCATAATGGAAAAGAATATGAAAAAGAATGTATAGGGATTTCCCTGGTGGTCCAGTGGCTAAGACTCTGTGCTCTCAATGTAGGGGCCCTGGGTTCAATTCCTGGTCGGGGAACTAGATACCACATGTCACAACTAAAGATCCCGAGTGCCACAACTAAGACCCGGTGCAGCCAAATAAATAAAAATAAATCTTTTTTTTTTTAAGAATGTATAGATATGTATAACTGAGTAACTTTGCTGAACAGCAGAAATTAATACTATGAACACTTGAATTTTTTAAAAGTGAGTCAAAGAAAAATATTTAATAAATACAAATTCAGGTAGGACAGGGACGTGGCACAAATCTGACCCTTGTAGGAAATGACTGGTGTTTGGGAAACACATTCTCATCAGTCAAGTGTTCCGAATGAAGGAATCGTGTTATCTGGGGACAGAAACTATGAGAAATGCCTGCAAAGTTCCAGACAAGCTGACTGTCTAGTCTGGGTGACCCCACATAGGTGCACATCTAGAAACCAGAACCATAGAAGTGATGAGCTCTCAAAAGACAACAGCCAATCCTTTTGCTTTATGGAGGAAAAATTGTTTTAAGTGACTTATCCAAAGTCACCAAGTTAGCAATTACTGGTGTTAAAACTGGGGCCTCCTGCCAGTTCATCCCTGGCCATCTCCTCTCAAGAGCCCATCCTTTCAGCTCCTATTCAGGCTTCTAGACAAAGACTCGCTACATCTCGATTTGTCTGAGAGACACAGCTAGCAAACCAACTCCCCCACCAGGTGAGTGAGGGAGCCAGCATGTCCAATGTTTGTATGGGGCTATAACATAAAGGAAGCAGGAAGTGAAAAGATATGTGCATGGTTTGTGAGTTCAAAAGACTCATCAGCCCAAGAACAATGACTAGTTTTGAAAAATGAGCTTATAGATTATTACACTCGCCCAGAGAAAATCACTTTTAACAAAGATGACCTAAGAATCATGTGCATAGATTTCTTTCATTTTTTAAATGTGTCTGAGTTTTTTAATGTCACATTTGTCAGTTTTTGATGATTCATTTCTTATGGCAACTATAGGCCAAAAAAAAAAAAGGAATCGGTTTACAGGATAGATTTTCATGTACTCTAAGGGTCAAAACAAACTCCATGGATGAGAGACCAGTGGACTCAACATCATTAAACATTTTCGTCTCTGAAACTGAGACCCAAACAGTGACCTGGGACACAGCCTACAGAGAGAGAAAGACCTTTTCAGTGGTGAATGGCTGTGCCCAGCTCAGTTCAGGGAGAGTCAGGCTGGAATGACCTTTTCTATATTGAGAAGGTCAGGCAGTCTCAGTCAGGCAACCTGCAGCTTATCATGAATAAATTGTGCCAAACAGATAATGTATTCCAAGCTCGTGCCTGCCTTGAGGAATACATCAGCCTCCACAGCTGCTGGTAGAAGATGTTAATATTTCTTCCATTTTAGAGGCGGCATCACGATAAGCAGAACATGCTCATTAGACGTGGTCAGAAACCAACAGATGCTAACATGTATCACTTGGCAGCTGTCCATACCAGGAACTCGATGGCGTTATTTCCCATAAGTAAAAGAATGGGGCATTTAGTCCCTGGCAAGTGAGAACCTATTACACGGAATTTATGAAATGATAATTCTGTGTATCACAAGGATATGATGACTCATTATTTTCCTACCAAGGAAGAAAGCAAGTTCTTCCTTCTTTGCGGTTTCCACTGAGCATATTTTTGATTGCAAGATCAACCAGGAAGGCTGTTGTCCTTTTTATCACCTACAGACATGTCTCACTTTACACAACACGTAGAGTTCAGAAAAACTGTGGATGTCTTACATTGCTGAATATAGAAGCATGTTTGTTTTAACTGAAGTATAGTTGATTTACAATGTTGTGTTAGTTTCAGGTGTATAGCAAAGTGATTCCGTTATGCAAATATATATACTCTTTTTCAGTCTTTTTCCCTGTAAGTTATTATAAAATATTGAGTATAATTCCCTGTGCTATACAGTAGGTCCTTATGGGTTACCTATTCTATTTATTTTTTAATTTTTTGGCTGTGCTGCACAGCATGCAGGATCTTAATTCCCTAACCAGGGATTGAACCCATGCCCCCTGCAGTGGAAGCATGGAGCCTTAACCACTGGACCACCAGGGAAGTCCCAGTTATCTATTTTATATACAGTAGTGTATTTCTGTTAATCCCAAACTCCTAATTTATCCCTCCCTGCTCCCTTTCCTCTTTGGTAACCATAAGTTTGTTTTCTATGCCAGCAAGTCTATTTCTGTTTTGTAAATAAGTTCATTTGCATCATTTTTTAGATTTCACATATAAATGATATCATTGGATATTTGTCTTTCTCTGTCTGACTTACTTCTCTTAGTATGATAATCTCTAGGTTTATCCATGTTGCTGCAAATGGCATTATTTCATTCTTCTCATAGCTGAATAATATTCCATTATATATATATATATATATATCAAATATATATACCATATATATATATGTATGTATGTGTATATACATCTTCTTTATCTATTCACCTGTGGATAGACATTTAGGTGGCTTCCATGTCTTTGCTACTGTAAATAGTGCTGCAGTGAACACTGAGGTGCATGCATCTTTTCAAATTAGTTTTCTCCAATATATGGAGGTGTATATTAAACCTTCAATGAGAGTGAACAACTTGAATGATACTGGTGCTGAGTGAGTGTCTACTACATTGCCAAGTCCTTGTTCTTTCCCACGGCTCACAGCAATGTTTCAGAGATGGCTTCTATTTTTCACGGGCAGCTTCAAACTTTTTGGAAGGCAGAATGCAAAACTGAATAAAGGCATTCATTCATTCATTTTTGATCTCATACAGAAATGAAGATTCTTCACAAAAGCATGACAAGTCACAATGAATTTTTTTAGTTCTACAATTTTTAAATTTTTTCTATAGTAAACATTCTGCTATCTGAGCATGTAGAAGGGCAGAGGTTGGTAAAACCTTCCAATTAACTGGGCATTAAAATTCCCTGTGTGTGTTTGCAAAGAACTAGGATGATCTCCAGAGGGTTTGGGGTCTGGGGCAAGTCACAGGAGATAACTGAGTCCTCTAGTACTGAAATATATTTCCTCAGGCGAAATTGGGTTAAAATGAACTTCAAAGCTTCCTCAGATCAAGAGAAACCAGAGCTTAAGAGTCAGGATCAGAAGGAGATAAAATCGTGATTAAAATAAAAGAAGTCATCACAAGGTAGGAAAAGTCACAAAGGACAGGATACAGTTATTTGTTTGCAAATGATTATTATGCTTCTCATTATTGTGCCAGAGGACAGGGACTCCACAAGGAAATGGAAGCTGCTGCACATTTCAAAAATATCACAAAATAACCATGGCTATGGACATGCATGTGCGAGATGAATGGTCTGTAATTAAGTGCAAAAAAGCCTGGGGGCTCCCAGAGGGCTTCACGGGCTTAAGCATGCAAATCTTATTTTTAAAATACTCGTATCCTTAAAAGAGATAAAAATGTACCTATGCATATATGTAGATGAATATATATACTTCTGATGCTGTGAGTTACAAAATCCTTGTGCAAATCTGAGTTCAGATCGTTATTCTGAAGTCACACTTGGTTCTCCTCAGAGTCCTAGATCATACATGATACAAGCAGCTCCTCTTAAAAAAATATCATGTATCCACTTTTCTGTCCTCTGATTACAACCACTTCAGGATTTAAATTCTGAGAGAGAAAATGAAGCTAAAGGGCATTGTGAAGCTTATGACCACATCATTACAAGATGATAATCAAGTTACTCACCTTTGTACCTGGGACTGGAGATAGGATGTGAGGCGGGTGGCTTCTTCCAGCTGCATCAGGAGACAGTTTCTTTTTTCCTGAAGCAGAATCCTGCAGGTACAAAAACAGTCCACTGGTGGATTTCGAAGATGGCAAGTATATTTTCCTAACAAGAAATGCAACTATAAATTCCCCTGAACTGATTGAGGTTTGAATAACTAAACTCTAAAAAGCACATCCATATCATAAATACCAAGAGAACAGAGATATTTTGTTTTACTTGAAAATGTACCAGCCCCTTGAACAGTGCCTGATACACTAGGGAAGTGCAGCACATGGGTGGGTAGGCAGATGGATAGATAGATAGGTAGAAGGATTGATGGATGGGTGGAAGGAAGCAAAGAAATTCTGAGTACAGCACCCTGGGTCCTTGTAGAAGTTCTGATCAGCTCTCTAAAAAATAGTGGGCTTCCCAGGTGGCGCAGTGGTAAAGAATCCACCTGCCAATGCAGGAGACATAAGAGATGCGAGTTTGATCCCTAGGGCAACCCACTCCAGTATTTTTGCCTGAAACTTTCCATGGACAGAGGAGGCTGGCAGGCTACAGTTCATGGGGTCTCAAAGAGTGGAACACGACTGAGCACACAGCACATACAAACAAAATAGTAGCTGGAAATTATCACACAACTATATAGGATATTCTTTGGAGCTTGTGAAAAATTTCTATTTAACAGTATTAAAATGGATACAGTTCTCTTTCCATAGCATGGCTCATCTCATCTCAGGTAAACCTTTCATTATCTTCATAAAGTCCAGGTTAAAGAATCCCTCTTGCTTTGTTGTAAATCCATATATAAATTGAACAAGCTCTCCCTGGCTATTAAAGTCAAGATAACTATACCCAAGCATGGAGGAAAACAGGTGAGCAACAGCCCTTGCGTATTTTATCTCCATCAGGTTTATTTCCTCCCAGATGTGCTCCATTTCACATCTGCTTTTCCTAATTCAGGGCGATCTCTGCTGTTATTTGTCCCTAGAGGTCAATGCCCTGTCTACAGTGAGTGCTAAATCATGACTCTAGAAAAGGACCCTGAGAGCAATAAAGAGTGTTTCAAATGCAACTTGATTGATCTTTATCCTCATATAGTGCTTTCTGGCCTAATGATAAGGAACTTCTTTCTTCTCCTATTGAGTGGCAACTGAATTCTTTTTTGCAACAAAGAGTGGAGTATTTATTGATTTACTGCAACCATCTAGATGTACTGAAGCTTTCTTCACTTAGACGCTTCCTTTGACCTTTGGGTGAGACATGAGGGGTAAGGCAAATGCTCATCCTCATCACATTCTTATCCTCTGAAGGGATGAGGCCCCCTCCAAGCCCAGCATTAACTTAGTCAATAAACATTTGAAGCCTGCAACCTTGCAGAAGCACTGTTCTCTGCCCAGACGATGATCACCCCTGAAAAAGCTCATGGCCTAAGATAGGGAAGAGAGAGGTACATGAGAATTACTTTCATTTAAAAACAGTGTCAGACTTTATTTTGGGGGGCTCCAAAATCACTGCAGATGGTGACTGCAGCCATGAAATTAAAAGATGCTTACTCCTTGGAAGGAAAGTTATGACCAACCTAGATAGCATATTAAAAAGCAGAGACATTACTTTGCCAACAAAGGTCCGTCTAGTCAAGGCTATGGTTTTTCCAGTGGTCATGTATGAATGTGAAAGTTGGACTGTGAAGAAAGCTGAGCACCAAAGAATTGATGCTTTTGAACTGTGGTGTTGGAGAAGACTCTTGAGAGTCCCTTGGACTGCAAGGAGATCCAACCAGTCCATCCTAAAGGCGATCAGTCCTGAGTGTTCATTGGAAGGACTGATGCTGAAACTGAAACTCCAATACTTTGGCCACCTCATGCAGAGTTGACTCATTGGAAAAGACCCTGATGCTGGGAGGGATTGAGGGCAGGAGGAGAAGGGGCCGACAGAGGATGAGATGGCTGGATGGCATCACCAACTCGATGGACATGAGTTTGAGTAATCTCCGGGAGTTGGTGATGGACAGGGAGGCCTGGCGTGCTGCGATTCATGGGGTTGCAAAGAGTCGGACACGACTGAGCGACTGAACTGAACTGAAAAACCTTCTGTTGAAATATTTGCCAAGGCTCAAGTATTAGTATGGGAAAGTGGCCACTGTATGCCTCTGACCATGACAGCCTTTCTCAGACCTCTTTGAAAGCTATGTTTCCACCTTCATGGCTTAATAATGAAAATCCAATGGGAGACTTCACAAATTTTTCCTTAACCAGTCAAAACCTTACATGTAGAGTCCCTCCTGTTCCAGTTATCTGCCGCTGTGTAACAGGCCACTCCAAACTTTGTGGCTTAAACTAGCCATTTTTGCACAAATCTGAGCTGACTGGGCTCAGCTGGTAATTCTTCTGGCCTTGGCTGGAGTCTCTCACTCAGCTGTATTCAGCAGGATCTGAGTTAGCTGGGTCACAAAGCCTTTACTCACATTTGGTGCCTTAGCTGGCTCTCCACATGGTTGCCTTGGGCTTGCTCACAGCATGGGGGGTCTCAGAATAGTCAAATTTCTAAAATGGCAGCTGATTTCCCAAAGGGTGGATATTAAAGCTGCCATTCCTTTTAAGGCTGGGACTCAGAACTCCTAGAATCATATCCTTGACATTCCATTGGGCAAAGCAAGTCACAGTGCCACAGTTCAGATACCAGGGAAGGGAAATAAACTCCATCCTTGGTGGGTGTGTGTCTAGGGAGGATGGGAATTGATGGTGCCCATCTTTGGAGAGTTTCTTCCCCACTTATTCAGAGGAAATAAATCCACCCTTTTGCCTAAGGCTGTCAAGTTACATCACTGACAGTAAATTTCAGTACTATGTGACAGGTGACATCAGAGAGGTAAATTTTGTTACTATGTTGTCAGGACAGAGGAAATAATCAACGGTGATTTGGAAGGATGCATCTGGAAATGCTTCACAAAGGTAGAAACGCTGTGTGGAACTCCTCCAACCCTTGCACTTTAGCAGAGGAGTTTAGGGAAACTAAAGGGCTGCACACAGTGAACATTTCTTAGGGAAGAATAAACTGTGACTGGTCTGTATTGTATTAATACAAGAGGTTTGTATTAGTAATGTAGGCTAACTACCACAGTGAACAACTCCCAGATCTCAGTAGTCTCAGATTAATTTAAAGGTTTATTTCTAAGGCATACCATAGTTCAATGCAGCCCATCAGGCAGGCTCTGCTCCACACAGTTATTCTAGGACACAAGTTCCTTCCATCTAATGGTGCTAACATCCCTGGGGATCTTAAAGCCACCCACTAGAAGCTCTGTGTTAGATCATCCCTCAGGAAAGAGAAAGCACAGGAAATAACAAGGAAACTAGATGGGCCAGGCCCAGAGATGGCTTACAACACTTCATCTAACTCCAGGGAAATCTGGGAAATGCTGTCAAGTTTATGCCCTAGAAAGAAAGGAAAACAGTTTGGAGATCAACTAGTCAAACTTTGCCACAAACTCTTTCTCACCCATCCCTACCTTTATAAATTGTACATAACTCTCATTATTGGGAAAAAATGCTGAATTTGCATTTAATGCCTATTAGCAGCCATTTGAGAAGACTGATATGTGATATAATTCTGAAGAAATACCTAAGCAGTGTTCTTCTGAAGAGCGCTAACACTCTAAGCTCTGGAAGATATGAGGGAAACTCCATTTTCTTTCTCAATGTCAACTGAAATAAAGGTCAAAAGAATAAATGTAAGGAAGTCCAACAAGTTTCTGATTTTCTATGATTATTAATTTGTTCTATTTTCGAAACATCTAATTTCTGGCCACTCTTGATGGTGTGTGTGTGTGTGTCACCAGTTTCCTAACCCATGCACTGTCTGCCTATCAGACAGTCGATTCTAGCCCAGTACCTAAAGAATGAAAGACAGAAGATAAGGGACATGAATACAGAAAGCTCTGGCAAAAGCATGATTTTCCACAGTCCCCTCCATCCCTGCCCCATCGGAGACACTCCTCAACACTGCTTTCAAGCCAACTCTGATCCATCTTATAAATAACTTAATATCCCTAAGGAAGCAATGTTCTGCATGGACAAACTACATAGGGCTCCTGGGTAGTTTGAAAGAAGACGTTATTTGAGTAGAAAACTTGGGTTTGTATTTGCCAGTTCATTTTTGTTTACTTGTTTACTTTGAGTCCTAAAGGAGTTTAACTAGAAGGTTTTTCCACCTAACCTATTTTGATTCTTCAGATACCTGAGGCTGAGATCACCATACTTCAAATATATTTATGATCAATTCACAGACAGTACCATGTATATTTTTATAAGAAGGTGGAAATGAAGTTTAGTCAGTATAGGATTGGCTGTGCTGTGGTAATAAATATTTCAAAAGCTTAGCACAACGTAAGTTTACTTCTCATTTACATGAAGTCCAGAGCAAGTTAGACAGAACTCACTTCCATGTGGTGACACAGGCATACAAGTTTCCTCCATGCTGCCAATCATAATCTGTGAATTCCAGGGTTGCCATGCTTGGGAAAGAGAGGGATGTGGCACTTACAGGCCAACTCTTCATTTCCTTGGCCCGTAAGTGACACATGACCTTTTCATACCCAGTTCACTCACTAGAAGTTGTCAGATGGCCCCCTTTTCACAAAAACCTGAGAAATATTGGGGAGCACATTGTAACTTTGATGACTAACCATCTTTGCCATATAAGAGGAATAAAATTAGTTCTGAAAAGTTAAACATATTTTGGATGCAATTAAGAATCAGGAACATGTGTATAAATGGGTGACTGAAGAGTCTGGGAGATATCCAAAGCTCCATGAAGACCCTGAGGCCCTGGAAAATTACTGGTTAATCTGGAGATTAAAAGGCATGGGTGCTTCCGGTCACTGGCAGTATGTCAATTTTTCCTTCACCTGGGAAAAGAAGGGATACCTAAAACTGATGCTTTTGTCAATAAGGCAAGGTGCTGCCAGACTCTTGTTTCAACCCCAAATATAATTTAGACATGCTGCAAAAAGGGAAAGAATTGCAGATACAAGTACAAATTCCTGAGCTAGAACTTCCTCTTCCAAAGTTGGGACTTGCTATCTTAATGATCCTATGAGAGAAAACCTTCCAATGAGAAGAGTAAATCATAAGCAGAAAACATCAGTTCTCATCATTTCTGCCCCAAGATAAAATAAAGTCACTGGGCATGGCTCCATTTGCCCCATCCACAATCTTGGGATGAGCACACCCAGCTCCAACATTTGAAAGATAAAGAAACTCACACTGATACAAGGCTAAAACACCACATGTGGTTAATATATGATTATTACCTGATACTGTCATGGAAAAAAGAAATGAGAGAAAAACACTTCTTTTTCTTTGCTTACCTCTTTCTGTTTTGAAATGTCCATCCCAACGCTTTTAAAAACCACTGAGCTAATTAGGACTAGTAAGAGTTTGCCACTGATTCCAGTAAGATCAGAATTATAACAGCTTCAACTTAGAGGCAGGTCTAGAAGGTGATTGTAAACTATTCCACTGTGTTATATTCTTTTTACATCAGTTGGATCATAGAAAAAGCAAGAGAATTCCAGAAAAACATCTACTTCTGCTTCATTGACTACCCCAAAGCCTTTGACTGTGTAGGTCACAACAAACTGTGGACAATTCTGAAAGAGATGGGAATATCAGACCACCTGATCTGCCTCCTGAGAAATCTGTATGCAGGTCAAGAAGCAACAGTTAGAACTGGATATGGAACAACAGACTGGTTCTAAATTGGGAAAGGAGTACGTCAAGGCTGTATATTGCTGTCTAGCTTATTTAACTTATATGCAGATCACATCATGTGAGATGCCAGGCTGGATGAAGCACAAGCTGGAATCAAGATTGCCAGGAGAAATATCAATAACCTCAGATATGCAGATGACACCACCCTTATGGCAGAAAGTGAAGAGGAACTGAAGAGCCTCTTGATGAAAATGAAAGAGGAGAGTGAAAAAGTTGGCTTAAAGCTCAACATTCAAAAAGCTAAAATCATGGCATCTGATCCCATTATTTCATGGCAAATAGATGGGGAAACAATGGAAAGAGTGACAGACTTTATTTTCTTGGGCTCCAAAATCACCACAGGTGGTGACTGTAGCCATGAAATTAAAAGATGCTTGCTCCTTGGAAGAAAAGCTATGACCAACCTAGATAGCATATTAAAAAGCAGAGACATTACTTTGCCAACAAAGTTCTGTATAGTCAAAGCTATGGTTTTTCCAGTGATTGTGTATGGATGTGAAAGATGGACTATAAAGAAAGCTGAGTGCCAAAGAATGGATGCTTTTGAACTGTGGTGTTGAAGAAGACTCTTCAGAGTCCCTTGGACTGCAAGGAGAGCCAACCAGTCCTTCCTGAAGGAAATCAGTCCTGAATATTCATTGGAAGGACTGAATGCTGAAGCTGAAACTCTAATACTTTGGCCATCTGATGCAAAGAGCTGACTCATTGGAAAATGATGCTGGGAAAGATTGAAGGCAGGAAAAGAAGGGGACCACAGAGGATGAGATAGTCAGATGGCATCATCAACTCGATAGGCTGAGTTTGAGCAAGCTCCAGAAGTTGGTGATAGACAGGGAAGCCTGGCGTGCTGCAGTCCATGGGGTCATAAAGAATCAGACATGACTAAGCAACTGAATTGTACTGATATTCTTTTTAAAGAAAGGCTATTTTTTTAAAAGGTTAGATGGTACTAGTCTACCCGCAGACTAGAAAAATGTGTATGTTTGCATGCATGCTAAGTTGCTTCAGTCGTGTCCAACTCTTTGGGACCCTATAGACTGTAGCCCATCAGGCTCCTCTGTCCACGGGATTCTCCAGGCAAGAATACTGGAGTGGGTTGCTATGCCCTCCTTCAGGGGATCTTCCCAACCCAGGGATCAAATCCATGCCTCTTACATATCCTGCACTGGCAGGTGGGTTCTTTACCACTAGCACCACCTAACAGAAGCAAAATACAGTAATGTTTATCCACGAGTGAAGAGGGCACTGAATCTGACAAACGCAAATGCTCTCATTCTTAGAGACAAATACTAGGGAGAGAGTTGAGTGGTTTAACAGAATCACCACGACCTGGATAGAGTAGCCTTGACAATCCACTAGCCTTGATCTTAATTCCTTGTCATCCACCCAGTCTTTTGATTTCTAAGCCAACTCCCCACATGTCTGGATACCAGGACAGAAGGCATCAGGAAGGCTGGCACAGATACCCCAGCCCAGCACCTGTTAGAGCCGGCATTTGTGTTCTGTGTTACCTCAGTCTCTCATGTGATTGGTTAGCTTGAGTCAATTCCCAAGAGCTCAATATCGCTGATGACATTGATAAGATAGACTTTCTGTCCTTGAAAACCCAGAACATGGTGAGCCCCTGTGTTGCCTAAGCTGTCAGTTCATCAGCTCATGTCATCTCTCTCTTGGCTTTGGCAACACCAGTCACAACACCTTCCTGGACGTATGCACAGATACTCGGTACAATGAAGTCACTCACCTCGGTTATAGTTTATGATTTAACAGGAATGGACACAAAAAGAGCTCGATTCTCAACTACAAAGCAGCAATTATATAGCCCTTTGTTTGTTAAACTTACCCAACTACAGACATGCCTGTAATAGCATTTGCCTTCAATTTGCCCCTTGAGGCCACGGGAAGTTTCAGGACACTGCCACTGACTCGCACTGAGTTTCCATGCTGAAGGTTCCACAGAAAACCACTATTATTTGTATTCACATTAAATCTCAGTCATTAAAAGTCATATGGGTGAAGCAGAGCTTCTAGTCTGTTCCCTCAAATGCAGGTCACGAGAAGTCACTATGGGAATGTATTATGACTCTCAGCCACTCAGAAAAGTAAGGATTTTGATCATTTTTGTTTGCCTGCCAGTGAAAATAGCAGCGACTGCAGCTGCATTTTTTCAGACCATATGACTTGGAATTCGTGCCTTTTAGCTGGCTGGCTTCCGATGGCCATTTATAGACCCGTAGTGTTATGTGCCACCTTCCCAAAAAATTCACTCCTGCTTTTTAACCCCAAGGCCAGTGATGTGCAAACTAAGTATCTGGAGACACATTAGACAGAGTGGTCTCAGAGAACTGATGACACTCAAGTCTAGGGTAATGCCCTGTTTCCTGACTCTTCCTTTGACCTTGGATTTCCAGTTTAGCAAGACTAAAGTCAACCCCAAACAAAAGAACCCCAACCCTTTCTATACTGTGCTTGCTGGCAGAAGGCAACTCATATGGAAGATTCTCTATGGAATTCGTGTGGTCTCACCTCAGGTTCTACCCAGGGTCAGTGCCTCCATGAGAAGTGGCCATGGCTACACGGGCTGCCCCAAAGAATGTGGGTGGACAGACCATCTCCTTGCTCTCTGTGTTCATCACCCTGCCTTGATGGAGGCCATGACCTCATCGAAATAAAGTCTACACCCTGCAGTTGGTGGCACACCCAAAGCCATAGGCATAGCTTTCAAATCCAGGTCTGCCTTGAATTTCCAGGGTCAGTGTCAGAGAGGGACATAGGTCACCTTGGAAGTGGTTTTGCTTGTATATTTTTAACAGTATTATTTTTATTTGCTTTGGTGGTGGAGGGTAATATCTTTTTTTGTTGTTGTTGTCTGTGCTGAGTCTTCACTGCTTTCCATGCTTTCTCTAGTGCGGCAAGCAGGAAGCACTTTATAACTGCAGTGCGCATGCTTCTAGTGGTGGCTTCTCTTGTTGCACAGCATGGGCTCAGTAGATATGGCGCACGGGCTTAGCTGCCCCTTGGTATGCAGGATCTTTCCAGACCAGGGATTGAACCCGTGTCCCCTGCATTGGTAGGCCAACTCCTAACCACTGGACCACCCCGGAAGTCCTTGGAAGTGGTTTTGAAAAGCAGCACCAACAAGGTGGTAATCGGAAGTCTTTTGTTGTACCCACTCAAAGTTTAAGCTTCTCGCCTCCCTACTCCCTCCCTATCCTTCAAGGCCTTTCATCACTTTAAAGAACATTGATTGCTTCTTCATCTGCCCATGTGCCAGCTGAGTTCTCCGGGAAGCAGGCACCAAGATGGATTTAGAACTACAAAAGATGTATTGGAGAGGAATGTCTGAAGGAAAAAAAGGGAGGAGGAGGGATGGGGCAGAAGAAGATGCCAGACTATGCTGCTAACCTGACAATGTCTCCATCAATCTGACAGCGAGCTCCAGAGCAAAAACCACCCTTAGAGGAGCCAGCATTGGGAAGAAATAGCTAGGGTCTTTGTAGCACCGCCTTGTTCAGGCCTTGGCCAAGGACTGCCCTTGGAAGAGCAAGACCCTGGCTCCAAAGTGGAGGCAGCCAGCCAAACAGACTCTGCAACTCATCACCAGCTTTTCCCTGAAGCTGGAAAAAAGATCTGGGCAGCACAACTCCATGTCTGCCAGAGCCAGCTACCCCTCCCCTGGGACCCAGCCCCACGCCCAACCCCTCGTCATTCTAGCAACGAGTTGAGACCCTTTGCTTTCTTGATCACGGGGATGAGCACATGCCCCACGGAAGGACGAGCAGAATCAGTTTTTGAACATTAGGCAAAAGGCAGTGAGGGTCTCTCTCTTTTTCTCTACAGGGATGAACTCCAAGGACCATGGCAGCTTGCTGCTTCTGGGGCGCATCTTGTCACCATGTGGATAAGTCTGTCGGAGGATCAGGCAGAGGCAAACACAATCAAGAGATGGCACAGGAGACAGGGAGGTGGACACACACTGATGTGAGGGAGACACCTGTCTGAGCCACTTCAGATCCTCTTGGCCTCTGCCCTTACTCCAGCCACTGCTACCGAGATCAGTTTTGTGCAGGCTTCGCCCAGCATTGTGAAGACAGAATCTGTGATATGTGCCACCCTCAGACTTCCCTGTGGCTGCACTGAGTTCACTTTCTCCCCAGAGGCTTCTTTCTGGTGGGACACCTGTGGGAGCTGCTCAGCACTCCCATGCACCACCCATCAATGTGAGAGGAGTCAACACCCATGGGCCATGCTTGATGAATTCAGGAGAGAGCCAATGAATCCATGCCTCCCTCTTCTGTCTCCAGGAAGGACAGTCCTGAGATGCTTTGGAAGGCTCTCCTGAAGATCCCACAACTCAAGCTCCAGTTTCCCATCCTGCCAGGCATCTTTTGCATCTTTTGCTGCCTTCCCTTTCCAATGCTGCTCCCAAATAGACCACTGGGACACAAGCCTTTGTCTTAGGTTCTTTTATGGGGGAACCTAGCTTATGACAGATAACAGTATGGGAGCACCTGGATCCAGCTATTCCTGAAACCACTACCTTGGACTTCTCAATTCCTTGAATTAATAAAATTATAGTTTCTTTTTTTATTTTTCTTTTTTTGTTGTGTGTGTGTGTTTAAGCTAGTTTGAGTTGAGTCTTTGTGATTTGCGATCAAAAAGAACTCAGTCCCACAACCCTATTCTCTTCTTCTACATCACTTATCACCCCCGTTATAGCACCACCACATCCATCTTCCCAGTACTCTCCATATTCCCAGTCAGCTCCAGGAAGACAAAGCACCATCACTGATTCCTTCTCATCCATCTCCTCCCCTATACGAGCAGATGTCAATCCTTGCAAGCTTTCAGTATTCTGCATCTAAAATGTGTCTCTTAAAAGACAGCACCTTGAGCCTGAAGTGCCTGGGAGACCTCAGCTGCACCCGATCGGGAAGGTAGAGAAGCCAATCTGGAGTACCTGAGAAGGTCAAGGCCAGACACTAGTGAGGGATGATCAAAACCAAGAGCCTGCATGAGGTTGCTGAAACATCTTGACCGAGGGGAGGATCAAGGCTGGAGCCTACAAGCCCATATTTACAGACTGGAAGAGGACAGTGTTCACTGCTGGTCTCCCCAACATTAAAGGTATGTTACACAGGTCCAGAGGAAAGCTCAGCAGCAGAATTTCAGGCGCTACAGAAGATAAAGAAGGGCCCAGGAGGCAGCAGAGCCCTCACTGAGGGCCCCTTTCCTCTCAGATGGACTCCATTCATCTGGGCATCACTAGGATGAGGAGGTGAAAATGAGTCTCCATCTTCAGTCACATCTCTGAGTATCGAGGCTCCCTCTAAGATAGCTCCCTTGTTAGCACTGATCAGATCACAGAAGATGACTGACTGGGGCAGAGGTGCAGTTTGGAGGGCAGAGAACCAATTTATGCCCTCTTTTCTAGGCTCAAATCTCTCACTTGTTATCTTTGATTTCTCATTTTTCCATTAAAAAACCTCTCCATTTCTGGTGGTTGCTGATCACTTCCATGGCTGAGCAGCAGGCCTGAAATTTACTTAGTTCTGAATTTGTGCACAATTGAGGACCCAGCAAGGTCCCCGGGCTTTGCAATCATGCTCAAACTGTATCAAAGGGGAGTTGAAGAGGGGCTGGGGAAAGAGTTGACATTCCAGAAACTTGACTGAACTTGGCTTAGAGAGGCTTGGCAAGTGTGTGTCAGAATGACGATACAGTATGAGGTTAGCTGAGTAAAATGGGAGGTGACAACTGATTGTTGAGAAGGCATCTTAATGAAGTTTCTAAGGGAGGAAAGGATACTTGCTGACAGACAGTAGTCACTACTACGATAGCAGACAATTTTCTGGGGCCTTGAGTAGGAAGGCATTTTGTCTTAACCAATGCGCCCATATTGCAAATGCCAGATGGCTGGTGCATGCAGCACACGCTTCATAATGACATTTACAACCTCAGATGGCAGAATTCTCTGCTCTTTCTTTCCAAACATACTGCTTCTAACATGTGCCTTTGGGGACTATCCAGTAAAAGACAAGATAAATTCATCAGTCACCATTCCTAAAACATTAGTGCTCAAATTATACTATTGGGTTGCCCCAAAAAGTTCATTTGGATTTTCCCATAACAGCTTATGGAAAAACCTTAATGAACTTTTTGGCCAACCCAATACCTATCACAAGATGAAATAGAACCTGACCCCTAGTGCCTGCATTTTTCCAGGAGTATTTACTCCAATAAGATAACTGGGGAATTAGAAGAAGAAGAGAGGTTAAACGTCAAAAGGCAAAAACATTCCATTCACCGCCCTGATACTGGGGGTCTCCTGGGTCGCACATTCATTTGCAAAGGGAGGCTTTGCCTCTCCTGTCTTCCCAAGCCTCCTCGTGTTATCTTTAAAAACCCAAGGACTGGCTTAGCGCGGGGGTGTCAGATGGTCCTTACTGCTCTCAACATCATGAACTTGCAAATGAGGTAAGCAGTTGGTCAAGCCAAAAAAGAGTCCTGCCATCTAGCAGAAAAGTATCTGCCATAAGGTCAAACCAGGGACTGGTCAAGGATGGCCCATAGACCCAATTCACCCCCAGCCCCCCCCGCCAATACACACACTCATTCACTCTGCCTGTGGTGTGTGGGCTGCAGATGTGGCTGGAGCAGGCTGACAGCTGAGAACCTGGAGACCAGCCCAAGGTGTTGCCCTCCACCCTTACTCCCTCCTCTGTACCCAGAACCTGACTCTGGGTCCATGCTGGTCACCACTTACACACTGGGGCCACAGATATGGGCAACTACTGGGCGGTGAGCAGCCCAGGCCTCCAGCCAGGAATCTGGGTTAAGATGACTCAGATGTCCAGGAGAGAGGAGTGTGCTGGGACCTGGGGGTCCCTGAGGCAGAGAATGAAACTGATTAGGGGGCATGCCCCCCTCCCCACACCCAGCTCCTGCTCCAGACAGCATCAGGCCCCAAGGCAAGGGTAGACCACTCAGCCACTGGAGGGCTTCAGCAGATTGCAACTGGACATGAACTTGCCCAGCCACCTGGGCCAACGGAGGGGGGCATGGCAGAACTCTCTCTCTTGTTTTATGAGAACTTCCAGAAGAGGCTCTGCTTTGCCCCCTGACCCACAAATCAGGAAGATTTATTATTCCTTTACAGAAAAAGGTTGAGACCACTGACACAAATTTCCATAAAATGTCTACTCCAAAAGATAAATCATGACAGTGAGGAGGGGGCTGGAGAGGGGGAAGCCTTGGGTGCCTACACTGGGAAATCAGAGGTTCTTCAGAGGTGTTCAGCAGAGAGGCACAAACCAGATTATGTCTACACCAGAATACACACACTTCTGAGCAATGCATTACTTTCTTACCTTTCCTGTCATTTGCATACCAAAATGGCCAGCCACTCCAGTATTCTTGCCTGCAAAATCCCATGGACAGAGGAGTCTGGCAGGCTATAGTCCATGGGGCCACAAAGAGTTGGACACAACTGAGCGAGTAACACTTGGTTCTCATGGGTATTTGACAGCCATCTGCTGGGCACGAGTGGCCTCCGCACACTGGAAATGAACTGGGCAGTGACAGCTGGCATCTGATCGCATAGCCTGGCTGAGTCACCCTACACGTGTCAGCTGTCGAAGAATGGGGTACATGCTGAAAGGTATTCTCTGCCACAAGCAAATATTTCGCTCATGACAGAGTGAGACTTCTCAGCCTCTCTCTGGTAGGGGCTGTCCTGTGTATTGTAGCCTGGTTCTCAGCTTCCCTGGCCTCTAGTCCTGTTGTGGGTTGAACCATGCCCCCTTAAAACAGGTGTTCAAGTCCACACCCCCAGCACCTGGGACTGGGACTGTGCTGGGCAATAGGGTCTTTGCAGATGTTAAGTTAAGGCTCTCGAGATAAGATCATCCTGGATTTAGGGTGGGCCTTAAATCCAATGACGAGTGTCCTTATGAGAGGAAGGAAAGGGGGATTTGAGCCACAGTGATATAGAGGGGAAGGCCCCAGGAAGCTGGAGGCAGGGACTACAGTGATGTGGCCACCCGAGCCTGGGACAGAGGCCTGAATGGAAGTCTCCAGAAGGGACCAACGCCGCAGACATCTTTTGGACTCCTGGCCTCTAGAAATGTGAGACAGGACATTTCTATTCTTTTAAGCCACCTGGTTTGTGGGAGTTTGATACAGCAGCATCAGGAAATGAATATAACTTATTAGAGGCCAGTAGCAGGATCCTTCAGTTGTGACAATCAAAACTACCTCCCGGAACTTCCCTTAGTGGTCCGGCAGTTAAGACTTTACCTTCCAATGCCAGGGGTGCAGGTTCGATCCCTGGTCAGGGAGCTAAGATCCCACACACCTCATGACCAAAAAAAAAAAAAAATAAAAAAACAGAAGCAATATTTGTGACAAATTCAATAAAGACTAAAAAAATGAAATGGAAAAAAAATACTTCCCAACATAGTCAGGTGTCTCCTGAGGAACAAAACTGCCCCTGGTTGAGACCCACTGTGTTAGCATGACACATTCTAGAATCGAAAGGGAAGGGATCTTGCCATCTAAAAGGAAGAGATTGCTGAGTCCATAAGTGCTACTCAGGCATTGAACAAACATAGCCCAGGTAGAGACCACCAACATGCCAGGCAAATGCAGACAACACCTGGATGGAGGGACTGGAGATGCAGAATGAGTGGCATAGTGCTTCTTTTGTTGCTCAGACATTCTCTGTGAATCACCATTGGACTCAAGCAAGAATACTTTTTAACCCATTTTGGTCACAAAACATTAAGAGACCTGGAACCTTCACTTTTTGGCGAAGTGGAAGGTGAAATTCAGCATCCATCAACCCCCAGGAGCCCCCTCCTTTCACAAAAACACATCTCTGAGAGCCAGTGAAACAGTTCCCAAAGGGCTGCCTTGACTGACTCGTGGCCTGTTCCACCACTACCTAAGGTGAGATGCTGACTTCTCTATTGCCAAGAACAAACACAAGCCGTTTCCAAAAAGAGGGTGACATACAGTATCAGTGCTGGTTAGAAGTGTGGGCTTGAGAACCAAGCCGCCTGCTTTCAGATGTGGGTTCTGCCACGCACTAGTCAAATGAGTTACCCAGAGCCCTGCATCCTCATCTGTACAGTCTGTGCAACTGGGGGCAGCCATAGGGGACTCAGCTCAGAGTGAGTTGTCAAAGACGTAATGATCTTAAAAAGTGCTCAACCTGAAGCTTGACAGGTCAAGTGTTAAGGAAATACTTGTGATTATTAATTAGAATAAAGCCCATTCCTGAATTAGCCAACCAGTTTGGTGAGAACATAAAAGTTACTGTTGCCTGGAAGACCATACAAGAGGCTCAGAGCTGCAAAAACACTGGATTCCAAGCAGCCAGAGTGTTTGGGCAGAAAATTTTCAATTATCTGGATGAAGGATTATCCACAAATAGTTCAGGTAATCAAAAGCAGCAGTTAATCCAGAAACACCTGGACGGCAATCAGCAGCCACCATCACCAGGCAATTTCCCTCCTAGCAACGGCTAACTTACCTGCGTGCAAGGTCAGGGGCTCTGCTCTAAGAAGCCCCAGCCGATGAGTGGTAGCAGATCTAAGACACGCCAACCCTGACCTTGATTTCATCACAGTTAACCCACAAAGCAGATTCTGAAAAATAACTGAAAATAGATGGCCCAACATCACAATTATGTTGGATTCCCAAAGGCGATTTAAGAATACATAATTTTTAAAACTTGACTATGTGGGTATATTGGCTTCACAGGTGGCTCAGTGGTAAAGAGTCTGCCTGCCAGTGCAGGAGGTGCAGGTTTGATCTCTGGATCAACAAGATCCCTGGAATAAGGAAATGGCAACCCACTCCAGTATTCTTGCCTGAGAAATCCCATGGACAGAGGAGCCTCGTGGGCTACAGTCCATGGGGTCATAAAGGGTCAGACATGACTAAGCAACTGAGCACATGTGGGTATATTAGTTTCCTCTTGGTGTTGTAACAAATTATCACAAACACAGCAATATAAGCATATTATCTTATAGTTTATATAGCAGAAGTCCACATGGCTCTTATGGTATTCCTTGTATCTTCTACCTTCTAGGGGCTGCCCACATTCGTTGGCTCCTGGTCATGCATAAGTCTAATCTGCTTCCTAGGCGTTATTGGAAGGACTGATGTTGAAGCTGAAACTCCAATACTTTGGCCACCTCATGTGAAGAGTTGACTCATTGGAAAAGACCCTAATGCTGGGAAGGATTGCGGGCAGGAGGAGAAGGGGATGACAGAGGATGAGATGGCTGGATGGCATCACCGACTCAATGGATATGGGTTTGGGTGGATTCCAGGAGTTGGTGATGGACAGGGAGGCCTGGCGTGCTGCGATTCATGGGGTCGCAAAGAGTCGGACAAGACTGAGCGACTGAACTGAACTGAATCTGCTTCCATCATTTATCACCCTCTCTGACTGTGACATTCCTGTTTCCCTCTTATAAGAGCCTCTATGAGCCCACTCAGAAAATCCGGGATCATCTCTGCATCTCAAGGTCCTTAAATGAATCACACCTGTAAAGTCCTTTTTCCCATAGAGGGTAAAAAATATTCATAGGTTCTAGGGACTACAACGTGGACATTTTGGGGGACAATTTTTGTATCTACCAGAGTGCAGAAATTCTGATGACATACACATCTAAACCAAGATGACTATAATTATGGTAGATTGTAAGAGAACTCTCCAGTTCTGTCATTTTTAAGAGTGTGATTCAAATCATTCTTTTGATCATTCTTGTTATACACAAAGGCACTGAAGGGACTGAAGGTCAGGGTGCATATATGATCAAAGTCATGGTCAAGGGCAGCCAAGAGAAAACACATGAAGTCTAGACAGAGAGGTCAAAATAAGGGAGTTGGCTCACCTCTGATAAAGCAAAGAGTAAATAGATTCTCAGAGGCCAGCTGGGGAAAGAACAGAGGCAAGCTGGCTATCTGAACAGGTTATGGGCATCCTAGACACGATGATGACCAGAGAGAGCTGACAGATACCCCAGTCCTTGTCCCTTTGCAGCGAGAGCTGTGGGGTGTGTGGTCTGCACTGTCACCCATGTCTCCAGCTGCCCACAGAGGCGACTTGCTGGATAACATACCCTTCGCTCTCTCCCTCTCTGCCTCACCTCTTCCTGCTCTTTTATGCTGGTTCCCAGCATCACCTTCCAAATAAATGACTTGTCTTTGAATCCTTATCTTGGGATCTTCTGGTGGGAGAATCCAGACTGAGCCCCCTCTGTCCTGGCGTCAGCCTCCCTCACAGGAGCGCAAGGCAAACGACAATTTCCCTGGTTCCTGTCATTACCCAGTGCTTGAGTGACAGCACAATCTTCGTGCTTCAGAAGACAGCCTCGGGCCAGGTGGGCCAGTGACAACCAGATAAGGTGGGGAGGGAGGGTGCAACAAAAGAAGACCTGAAAGTTCTAAAGAGACCCAAGACATAAAAATGTAGCCCTTATCTCAAATATCCCTATTTCAAAAGGTTTTCCTGGTGGCTCAGGAGGTAAAGAATCTGCCTGCAATGCAGGAGGCCTGGATGCAATCCCTGGATCATGAAGATCCCCTGGAGGAGGAAATGGCAACCCACTCCAGTATTCTTGCCTGGAGAATTCCATGGACAGAGGAGACTGGTGGGCTACAGTCCATGGGGTCGCAAAGAATTGGACACAATGAGCAACTAAACAACTGGGCTCAGCTTCTATCCTTTCAGGATGTCTCCTCTGTTATTCAAAGCTGACCTTGATTCACAACCACACATACTTTCTAAGTCATACACATACACAACACAGTATGTTATGAGGTTCTGAATGAGACAGAGGAAAAAGATATATCCCCAGTCAGTCGTGTTCTGATAAATGATCTCCAAAGGAGCCCCACCCCCAAAAATGGCTAGCTTGTGGTACCCACCGATCTCTGGGGTGTAATTTTCCCACCATGGCTGGTTTCAAGCTAGGAATGTGACATCAACCTGCTGGCAAAACTCCCACAAATTTAACCATGGTTCTTGTGAGTGGTACAAGCTGACTTTATCACATCACTGCCCACTCTTCCAGGAATTTATAACTGTAATAACTGCATAGTTCAGGTGAGCTATTTGCCTTATCAGAGTGACCCCAAAGTAGAAAATGACTGAATACAACAGAGCTTTGTTTCTTAGTCATGTGCCAGTGCTGGGCCAGTAAACAGGGAGCTGGGAGTTCTCTTCCACGGTCATTCAGTAGCTTCGAAGGTCATCCCAGGTCATCTCCATTCCACCCCAGTGCAGTAGAAACCTACAGAGGATCGCACATGGGACATTTTTCTGGACCTCACTTCTGCCCACATCCCATTGGCTAGAACTAGTACATGGCCACATGTAACTGCAAAGGATGCTGGGAAATGCAGTCTAAGCTGTGTGCCCAGAATAGAATATGGATTTGATGGGCATCAGCTGTCTCTGCCACAATCATGTTCTTAGCATTTATGTGTCAGACACCATGCTCAACAAATTTATATGGATAGAAATGGACTAACATCTTTTACAGTTGAGAACTGAAACTTTCAGACACTGGCTTTTGTCTTAAAGTAAGCCTTGGTAAGGGTAAGCCTTAAGTAGGAATGGATTCTTCCAGGAACAAGATGGGGGCCCATGAGCAACCTTTGTGGTCATGCCAGGAGGGACGTGCAGATAATCCGCCAACACAGCTGTGCGTCAACAGCTACGGCATGGGGTACAAGCAGTTTGTTAATAATATGAAGTATTCATCTATACACAGTATCTCTTCTTAAAAACTGTAAATTAGTATACTTACTCCTTCAATATTATTCCCCAACATTTTGCCTCAGCCTCCTTGAATCCCAGAAAAAGCAGCCAGGGTGCAAACAGTGTCAGCATTTGCCCACAAACTCAACAGTCTCCCTGCGGGAGCATGTGTGCTGGTGAATTTCAGCCATACTGAATGCCACGGCTGAAAACCACTTCAGGAACCATTTATCTAAAGATGACAATGCTCTATTTACAGGTCTATTTTTATTACCCTTCAGACACGGTTATGAGACATGTCTTTTGGATAATTTTTCTACTGCTGTTTAGTTGTTCAGTCATGTCCGACTCTTTGTGACCCCATGGACTGTAGCCTGCCAGGCTCCTCTATCCATGGAGTTCTCAAGGCAAGAATACTGGAGTGGGTAGCCATCCCCTTCTCCAGGGTATCTTCCTGATCCAGTGATCGAACCCAGGCCCCATGCATTGCAGGCAGATTCTTCACTGTCTGAGCTACCAGGGAAAACCAATTTTTCTACTAAGTAAAGAGAATTACTTCAAGTTCTTAAATTTAAAAGAGAAAAGATCTATTAACCAAATCCAGAAATACTGAAATTTAATCTCTTTTTTTATTCTTTCTCAACACTGAACACCAAAAGAACTTTCCAGTCACTAGGGCATTTTTCCCTTTGATGTGACATGTTCAGTAAAGCCATGGGCATGGATTTCCTGAGCTGTTGGTCTCTGCGGAATTTAGAACTTGCCACGCTTCTTTGTAGGTTGAGTTTGATCAAAGATACACCAGGGCACAGATTCTTCAGACTGCACTTTCAGAATCATTCTTTTCAAGTTCACGATCTCTCAACCCAGCAGCCCTTCTCAGGCCATGAAACACCAAGCCAATTACCATTTTCTTTTGACATGGAGTGTTTTATGTGACATTTTACACAATGACAGATGGGTCTCTTCTGGGGAAATGCTCTGTGTCTTTAGAAAACTCTGCCAGGATTATTTTCTTGATTTATTCTAAAAGGTCACAAGTAAGGAACAGGTTTTCAGCACTTATCTGTTCTTCAAAAACATGTAATGGTTATCATCAATATACAAAATACTAGAAGTGACACTGAAGAAAGATCTTGGAGACATCATTCCTTGACCTTGAGAAACTCACAGATTTGACCAAGAAAGCTAATCTCAGTTTTTCACCTTCAGAATTCCCATTTCAGAATCAATACTCTATGTATATTAGTCTGGGCTGAAAAATCAAACAAAACCACAAGTGATTGCATCTGCTTCTAGACAATGCACTTTGGAACTTAAAATTAAGGTACCCCATGAAGCGAGGCCTGCTCTTGTTAACTTTTAGGGTCCAACTTGAATGTCAAAGCGCAGACTTGAAACCATCAGGAGCTCACACGGTCCCACCCATCCTGGAAACAGCATATGCACTGCAGTTTCACTCTCTAGGTCCAGTAATTGCAAAAGCAAAACCCAAATCAGATGATGTGATTTCACCCAACAACAGCCCTTTCTCAGAGTCTGTAATCACTGTTTATACTTTCCCATGTCAGTCTGCGGGACTCCCCCTCTCTCTGCTTTTCTTCTCCTGTTGGCAGCTGGTTCTGTGAACGTTTGGTTGAAACAAACATTCTTTCCTGGGGCATGAACGTCTGTCTCCTTGATCTGGGGCATCAGCGCATAGCCCTGAATTCCGTACGTCTTGGTGAGGTTTTTCAGATCAGGAATGGTGATGCTTTGGAGAGGGGGAGGCTCTGAGAGGGACAGGGTGATGCTGGACTCTTCACCCCCCCTTCCCCTTGCCACACCAAGGTGTCCCTTCCCCTTGATAAGCCTTGACTGACGATGCCTCTCCATTTTGGAGCTCGCGTTACAATATGAGTTCTGGGGCCTTTGAAGTCCCAGCTGCAGGAGCCAAAGAACTGGAGTGATTAGGGGGCCAGCCCTCTCCGGGAAGGGGGTAGCTGCACACTTGAATACGAAATGCAATTAAAAAGGAGCACCTGGGCTGAAATCGAAGCAAGGAATGTGACTTTGGCTCCAAGGAGAAGTGGGCTTGTTGTAATCACGTAAGAATTCTCATCTCCACAAAGTGCTTGATTCAGAAAAATCCAAAAACTTAAAAAAAAAAAAAAAGAAAGGAAACAAAGCAAAACACCCTCTGATTTGCCAGCACGTTAAAGGAATGCAGGGATTCTTGTGGACACCTTCAGGGTCACTCACAGTAACATTAACTTAGCAGAGGCTCCACCCAGGACAATGGTGAGACCTTTTTTTGCTTTTCACCATCCTGGTGTTTTCCTAGTTCCCCAAACGCCCATAGATTCTTACTTTTTACATCCCTTCTCATACTCATTTTGCCTGGCCACACCCTTGGCTAATTTCCCAGAGGCAGTGCCTATTTCCAGGTGGCACTAGTGGTAAAGAACCCATCTGCCAATGCAGGAGACATAAGAGACACGGGTTTGATCCCTGGATTAGGAAGATCCCCCAGAGGAGGACGTGGCAACCCACTTCAGTATTCTTGCCTGGAGAATCCTATGGACACAGTAGCTGGGCATTCTACGGTCCATAGGGTCGTGAAGAGTCCGACACAACTGAAGCAACTTAGCATGCACAGATGCGGTGCCTGTTTGGGGGATGGGGGAGTGCGTGTGTGGGACTGGGGGATGAGGGGGCGTGTGTGTTCTGGTTTTAGCACCTTACCTTCATCACAACTCGCCCATCACTTTTACCAGAGGATCTCAAATTTGACCTGCATCTGAATGAGCTGTTAAAACTCAGATAGCTGGGTTCTGTCCCCAGACTTTCCAATTCTCTAGGTAGGTCCAGTCTCGGGCAGAAAATTTGCATTTCTAACAAACTGCTGGAGGATCATGATGCTGTTGGTCCAGGGACCACACTCTTGAGAATCACTGGGTTAGACCAACCAGTTCAACTCAGAGACTGAGTTAAAGTGAGTCATCATATTGAGGGAAAAGTTCCTGGGCTGAAAGTCAACAAGAAGAACCAAGTCTGAGCTCTAGTCAGACCACCAACGAGCTCGGCCAACTTGGGCAGGACTTTGCAATCTTGACCACACTACAGAATACCTGGCAGCCATTTATCAAGTTGATGCCAGGCCCACCCAAGATGGACTGAATCAGAACCTTGGGGTGATTTCTGTGTGCTTTAACCTCTCCAGGCCTCAGCCCTGTCTTCTAAACAATAGGGATAGTAATTTTTACCCCATAGAACCACTGAGGGGAAAAACACAAATATTAAAACCCCTTCATATACATACAGATGGCCCAAAGGCACATTAAAAGATGCTCAACATCGCCAATTATTAGAGAAATGCAAATCAAAACTACCATGAGGTACCACCTCACATGGGTCAGAATGGCCATCATCAAAAAATCTACAAACAATAAATGCTGGAGAGGATGTGGAGAAAAGAGAACCCTTTGCACTGTTGGTGGGAATGTAAGTTGGTGCCATTACTATGGAGAACAGTACGGAAGTTCCTCAGAAAACCAAAAACAGATTTGCCATATGATCCAGCAATCCCATTCCTGAGCATAAACCCAGACAAAACTCTAACCCAAAAGAGATACATGCACCCTAAGTTCACAGAAGCATAATTTACAATAGCCAAGACATGGAAACAACCTAAATGTCCATCAACAGAACAATGGATAAAGAAGATGTGGTCAATTCAGCTCAGTCATGTCCGACTCTTTGCGACCCCATGAATCGCAGCACGCCAGGCCTCCCGGAGTTTACTCAAACTCATGTTCATCAAGTCGGTGATGCCATCCAACCATCTCATCCTCTGTTGTCCCCTTCTCCTCCTGCCCCCAATCCCTCCCAGCATCAGGGTCTTTTCCAATGAGTCAACTCTTCGCAAGAGGTGGCCAAAGTATTGGAGTTTCAGCTTCAGCATCAGTCCTTCCAATGAACATCCAGGACTGATCTCCTTTAGGATGGACTGGTTGGATCTCCTTGCAGTCCAAGGGACTCTCAAGAGTCTTCTCCAACACCACAGTTCAAAAGCATCAATTCTTCGGCACTCAGCTTTCTTTACAGTTCAACTCTCACATCCATACATGACCACTGGAAAAACCATAGCCTTGACTAGATGGACCTTTGTTGACAAAGTAATGTCTCTGCTTTTTAATATGCTATCTAGGTTGGTCATAACTTTCCTTCCAAGGAGTAAGCATCTTTTAATGTGGTACATATACACAGTAGAATATTATTCGGTCATAAAAAATTAAATATAGCCATTTGCAGCAACATGGATAAACCTAGAGATGATCATACTAAGTGAAGTTAACTCAGAAAGAGAAAGACAAATATCATGATATCATTTGTATGTAGGCTCTAAAATTAAAAAAACACAAACACACACAAATGAACTTATCTATAAAACAGAAACAGACTCACAGAACTACAGAACAGACTTGTGATTGCAAAAGATAAGGGGGGCACGGTACAGGAGGGATGGACTGGGAGTTTGGAATTGGTGGGTGCAAACTATTATGTATAGCATGGATAAACAATAAGGTCCTACTGTATAGCATGGGGAGCTACATTCAACATCCTGTGATAACTCGTAATGGAAAAGAATCTGAAAAAGAATGTATATATGTATAACTGAATCACTGATGTACAGCAGAAATTAATGCAATATTGTAAAACAACTATGGGCTTCCCTCGTAGCTCAGTCAGTAAAGAATCTGCCTGCAATGCAGGAGATCTGGGTTCAATTCCTGGGTCATGAAAATCCCTTGGAGAAGGAAATGGCAACCTACTCCAGTATTCTTGCCTGGAGAATCCATGGACAGAGACTAGCAGGCTACAGTCCATGGGGTCGCAAGAGTCAGACATGACTTAGTGACGAAACCACCACCAAATCAACTATACTTCAATAAAATTAACTCTTAAAAATTAAAAAGAAAATTTATACCTTCATAAGTGACAAAGCACCAGTCAAATGCTAGCTGCTAAGTTTCCCTTGCAGAAAACATTTCAACTTTAACTGAGCTTACCAATACCTCTATTAATATCTAAGTCAGAACAGATATCTCTGGCAAAAGTTAATCTCTTGGAGAAACTTGGAGGAGATAAAAGCTTTTCAACACATTCATCTTGCTCCACCAACACACAGGCCTCTCCTTGCTTCTGTTTTGAAAACATGTCTTTGTGTTTTCCAGCCAGTGCAAGGAAGAAAGTTCAATTACTCTTGGTGGTTCTCCAGTGGTTTGGTGACCCTAATTAACTCTAAGCCAGGAGTTGGCCAACTTTTTCTGTAAAGGGCCAAATAGTAAATCTTTGAGGCTTTTCAGGCCATGCAGTCTCTGCTGCAACTACTGAACTCTGCCTTTGTGGCTTGAGAGCAGCCACAGACAATTCGCAATGAATGGGCATGGCTGTGAGCCAATAAAACTTTATTTACAAAGACAGGTGGCAGGCTGGAGCTGGCCTGTGGGCTGCAGTTTGCCAACCATCTCTCTAAACTTCCAATAATGTCACAAAAAAGTTCAAGTTAGCAGCTCGGTATCTTTCTAACAAAATGTCATGAGCAAAAAGCTGTTTTCTATCGATGCACACGCACGTGCGTGCATGTGTGTGTGTGTATGTGTGTGTAGAAAGTGGGAGATATCTGGGAAAGGAGGACAGGGAAAAGGACAGAACTGGCTTAAAGTCAAGTCACTTGCTTCCAAATCGCCACCTGGTGTGAGCTGTGTGCCCAGGTAAGGTGACTATAGCCTTTGCCAGTGGCCCATGTTAGGTTCTTTGAAACCAACACTTACTGTACAGCACAGGAAGCTCAATATTCTGTGATAACCATATGAGAAAAGAATCTGAAAAAGAATATAACCAAATCACTTTGCTGTACATCTGAAAGTAACACAACATTGTTAATTCAACTATACTCCAATAAAAAACTTCTAAAAACTTAAAAACCCTCCTGCTCAAGAAAAATAAATAAATAGATAAATTAAAAACTTAAAAAAAAGCAGAAGTCCCTCTGCCATTCATCTGTGTTTTCTGCTTAAAGGCGGGGGGGGCACACTTTCCAAGCCACCAGGCACAGCAACGCCTGTCCCCAGACCTTGGACTCCCCACCCCATCCTTGCCTGACACAAGGCACTTCCCCCTACTCCCCCCATTCCAGCTTTATGAAAAACTCACCAAAACACCACCAAACATGGTCCCTTTATCTGGGCTTCATAAATGTCAATGCTCACTTCTGCAGAATCCAATTTCAGGGAGGCGGGGGGGGGGGGATTTCCTCCCCGCCCCCCAACACATACACCTTGTCAGTGTCCAGAGACATTTGGGGTTGTCCCAACCAGGGGTATGGCTGCTACTGACACCTAGTGGGTAGAGGCCAGGGATGCAGTCAGACAATTTCCAGTGCAAAGGCCTACCCCAAGAATGATGGAGCCCCCAAAGCTACTAGGGTTGTGGCAGAGAAACCCTCAGGGCAGTGGCGACTGGGAAAGTCTGGGGACTGAGAAATGGGATTCAGGGACCTCATGCCAAGTTTCTCTCCACCACATTTCTCTGGACAGGCTCCTTCAGTGCCTCAGTCACTGCAGCCACCACTGTTTCTTCCTCTGGAAGTGAGAGAATCTCGGAGAACTGTGGATCTCAGAGCTGGAAGTGAACTCAGGAGACCTGTCACCCAGGGCTGCTGTTGTTTAGTCGCTAAGTCATGTCCGAATCTTTGTGACCCCATGGACTGTAGTCCACTGGACTCCTCTGTCCATGGGATTTCTCAGGCAAGAATACTGGAGTGGGAAGCACTTCTCAAACTTGACTCTGCACACAAATCCCTGAGGATCTTGCTCAAATGCTGATCTGACTCAGTAGACCTGGGCGGGACTTGGAACTCATTTCTAACCAGCTGTGGGGATCCACACTCAGCTAATCCCTAGATACCTTACAGGTTATGAAGCATAAGGAAATGTCCCTGCCTCACAGTAAATGTGCTTAAAGTTCATTAAAGGGGCCTCGCTTCTTCCAGGGCACTCACACAGAAATTCTGAAAAGAAACTAAAAAACAGACACTCTTGATGCCATAGTTGCGCCTCTACAAGACTAGTCTTTGGAACCCCATAAGATGGAACTTTCCAGTTTAGTTAAGTACAGAATCCATTCTTTCCCTTGGGCACCTGGCAGAAACACTGAATCTTGGAAACACTTGGGGAAGGGCAACCCCACCACATGCAGACCTGCTCTTTGAGACCCCCTACTCCATGGAGCAGGGCTTCCCAGATGGTGCTAGTAGGAAAGAACCTGCCTGCCGATGCTAAAGATACGTAAAAGGTGCGGGTTTGATCCCTGGGTCGGGAAGATCCCCTGGAGAAAGGCATGGCAACCCACTCCAGTACTCTTGCCTGGAGAATCCCATGGACAGAGGAGCCTGGCAAGCTACAGTTCACAGGGTCATAGAGTCAGACACAACTGAAGTGACTTAGCACTCCATGGAGCAAAAACTCAGCACTGGGGAACTCCCTGGAGAGAGTTCCTCCCTGATCATATAAACCACCCACAGCCAGTCCTAGAAAGGCTCAGGTCTTTCTGGGGACCAACAGAAGTTTGAGAAATGTCAGAAAAAGAAATCATCAGAAGGGAGCTAGCACCCATTTCCACTTGGTTCAGCATCCCTGGCAGGACACAAGTCGGGGAGCCCTGGGAGCGAGCCTGAGGCATGAAATGAACATGGAGCCACGCAGAAGGAAGGAAGGAAGGGAAGATGTTCTACTTGCAGCAGCATCCCCAGGACTCAACCTGTCAGGCAGCCTGCGGACTGAAAATTTACGTGTGTGTTTTCAATTTCTCTGACAGAATCTGTTTGGATTGAGGATGGCTGTTTAATCTTTGAAATATGTGTTCCATCACAAATGCTGGAATCACATAGAAATTGCTCCCTTCATTCTGGGAGCCAAACCCTGACCAAAGGGGTTTGGAAATCCCCACAAGGTGCTCTTTAGTTATTGCTCATTCAGAAAGAAAAAGCCGTTTCTTTAATGAAATGCAGTGCTGAGGAACTGCCAGAAATAGATGCTCCCTACCTGCTTTCCCAGATGGTAGCTTCTTTCTAGCCAATTAACTACCAATGAACTGGGGAAGCACTGTAACAACAGGCACACTGGGCTCCCCTGCACTCAGCCAGAGCGTGGAGTCCTGGAATGACGTGAAACTTTCTGCTCGTCCTGACTCAAGAAAGCCCAGAAAGAAGCCTGCCTGACCCGGACACTTTATTTGCAAGGCCATTCTAGAGCTAGAATTAAAACTGGTGGGTTGTCACCTTTCGGACAACTCCTGTTAGTTCATTCTCCCCCCTCTGGCTTCTAAGTACTTAATGTTGAGGGAAGTGGTCCCCAGGTGGCTCAGTGGTGAAGAACATGCCTGCTAATGCAGGAGATGCGGGTTCAATCCCTGGGTCAGGAAGATGCCATGGAGGAGGAAATGGCAACCCACTCCAGTATGCTTGCCAGGGAAATCCCATGGACAGAGGAGCCTGAGGGGCTATAGTCCCTAGGATCACCAAGAGTTGGATGCGACTGGGCACGCACGTTTTGAAGGGAAATAGCCAGAACCTATAAAAGGCTGCTCTCCATGAGTTTTACTAATGAGATTTCTTTCTATATTAACACCATGCCACAGTCAGGTTGTTCTGTCTGCGAGTGTCGTGGGTATAGGGTTTTATACTGTCTAAAAACAAGTAAGTTAAACAGTCTTGTGTTTCAAGAACTCTTGCTCCAAATCTGAGGCTAATTAATAGTTCAGCATCCATGTGAATTTATGCTTTTTTGCTCAAAAGTCATTATAAAATATAATATACATATGTATAACTGAATCACTTTGCTGTACACGTGAAACTAACATTGTAAACCAACTATACTGCAAATAAAAAGTCAATATAACGCCATAGAGAAATGGAATTTCCCATCAAGTGGTTTCTTTTCTAATAATTTGCCATTAATCTGGAGTCAGTGAGGGTTTTTTTTTTTTTTACATCCCTTAAGAGATCTGAGATTTTGGTTCTTTTGTTTGCTTTGTTTCATTTTTGTTTTGGGGGTGGTGGGAATGACTGAAAGAGTTGGTGGGAAAGGCAATTGGTTAGTTCAACTTTCGTTTACTTTTAGCTTAAAATGTCTTATGCCCTTTAACCACACAAAACTAAAGTAACTTCCAGTTAAAGTTACTGGAAGGACTGCATAACATGAAAAGGCTATAACATCTACTATTTGCATGGTCCATTCCAGGCCAAGTGCTTTACACTGATTAACTCTCACAACCATCTCTCTAGTAAAGAGCACTGGCCCACTCTACAGTAATGGGGAAACCCAGGCTCAGAGAGGTATGATTCTTTAACAATGTCACACACCCAAGAAGCTACAGAGCTAGAATTCAAGGGCAGTTCTACAGGCATCTAAGTCAGCATGACTCCCTAAAAACTCAATGTTGAAATTCTGTTAGAATGTTGGTTCTTTTTGCTCTTCAGACACCACTAGACCACAGAAATTTCCAGGCATGGCTTTAATACCACAGATATGCCAATGGCTTGCTTTCCATCTCCAACGATTCCCCTGAACTCTGGACTGGAATGTCCAACAGGTATCTCCAGTGTACCACTTCCAAAATGGAGCTCTTCACCTCCACTAGCCCACCTCAGTAGATGGTGACTTAGCTGTACCATTTCATATCCATCGCACCATAAATCTCCTGGTTCTGCCTTGGAAATACATCTGGAATTCAAGAACCACTCTGGGACAATCCTCCATCCCAGCTCACCTATCTGCGATAGCTTCTGGTCTTGCTATAGAACAGCCAGAATGGTTTGTGTACCAGGCAAATTCAATCACATCCTTCCTCTGAATTCTGTATCTTTCCCTGGCCTTCCATGATGGGGAAGCATCTCCTTGGTTTCCTCCTCCCCCACAGGAAAAACAAAACCAACTTTAAAACCTCCACTGCCTCCCCAGGCACCATACCCTGCAGCTACTCACCACTGGTGGCCCTTGATATCACCCCAGGCCTGCTTTAATGAAGGACAATTGCTTGTGGGCCACCCTGCTGAGGGTGATCCTCCTAAGCTGTCCCTGTCAGAGGGGGCTCCCCTCACTGCCTCTTCCAGGTCAAAGATACATGAGCATTCTTGGTGCTTTTTTTTTTTTTTTCACATTTTCTGTAAAGTCGACCATTTCAAAATACAAAACTGGTCAGGAAGGATGGAATTCAAACCCACCAGGCTAAGAACAAGGGATTTAAAAGCTGAGCCAAGCTCAAGTCCCAATCTCACATGATAATCTTACGAGTGGAACTTTAACCTTGCCAGGCACTTCTGCAGTCACCAGAATCAGGTTTTGAAGGTTCCCTGGGGTAGCAACAAGCTGGGATATCATGGCCTCTCTTCCATTTTACAACATGTTGCTTGAGGACTCCGTGCCCATTTCATTTTTAAAAAACCCTCCTACACTGTTTGTGGGAATGTAAACTGATACAATCAGTATGGAGAACAGTATGGAGGTTCCTCAAAAAACTAAAAATTGAACTAACATATATGATCTAGCAATCCCACTCCTGGGCATATATCCAGAGAAAAACATACTTCAAAAAGATACATGCACCTCAACATTCACTGCAACACTATTTAAAATAGCCAGGACATGGAAACGGCCTAAATGTCCACTGACAGAGGAATGGATAAAGAAGATGTAAGGAAGATGGAATGGATAAAAAAATAATACAATGGAATACTACTCAGCCATAAAAAAGAAATAATGCCACTTGCAACAACACAGATAGACCTAAACATTGTTGTACTGAACACAGTCAGACAGAAGAGAAATATACGGTATCATGCATACCTGGAATCTAATTTTAAAAAAGATACAAATGAACATACTTACAAAACAGAAACAGACTCAGATTTTTAAAACAAATTTATAGTTACCAAAGGGGAAAGGTGAGGGAAGGGATAAATTAGGAGTTTGGGATTAAGCTATACACACACTAATATATATAAAGTAGATAACCGACAAGGACCTTCTTTTTAGCACAGGGAACTCATCTACTCAACACTCTGTCATAATCTACATGGGCAAAGAATCTAAAAAAGAATGAACCTATGTATAACTGAATCACTTTGCTGTATACCTGAAATTAACACAACACTGTCAATCAATTATACTCTAATAAAATTTTAAAAAATAAAATAAAAAGTTCCTTTAAAAATAGAGTTCAAACATACAATGTTTAGTAATTTGCTAATGTTTACCCAGTGTTACAATAAATTTTTTTTAAAAAACCCACATTGCTATGTCATCATTCCAACACCAAATGTGAATATATTTCTTTCCCAGCACAACTAGGACAGCAAATAAATAGTTAGACCCACGTCAGTGAAAATGGAGTCTGGTTCATGTTCCCTAATGTAGACAGGGACAAGCTCCCCCCTCATGTCAACCATTTCAAAGGTTAGAAGCAGAGTCCGATAAAACACTGCCCACGTGAAATGAAAATGAAGACATAATATTACAATTACTTGAAATTCAATAGTTCTCCTCGAGTTTCTCACCTTTTCCAGCTCAGCATCGGAATAATGAATACAATGAATGCTGAACAGATTTCGCATGTGTTGATAATTTAAAGGAACCGGTTCTCACCTAAGTGAAACAAACTGCTGGAAATTTTTTTCAGTTTCTGTGGCTTATTAGGGCCACCAAAAAAAAAAAAATTCCTATTGACATGTCCTCTCTTTTATCAAGTCATCGAGAAATATCAAATAGAGAACTACGAGATCGCCACAGCAAACACTGAATGTGGATTTGCTTCTAGCACACTTGCCTTTCCATAAAAGCCACATGCACATGGGCATTCCCAGGGGATGTGCTGAAAAACACAAGAAATCCACATGTCACATTCAGGATGCTCTTTATTTGCCATCTGTCCTTCTACAACACATTCCCTCAGTGACAGAAAAAGACAGCAAGAAGTAGGTCAATGTGCCTCATTACGGAACTCCTTTTCCATTACATATTTATATTTTATTCACATAAAAAAAATCTATTCAGAGAGAACCCAGAAAGTTCTACAAATGTCTACAAACTTTGGTTCTGGAAAAAGAAACAAAAACAGTATTCAACTCGAGTCAGAGTTCCAGATTTACTCATCTCGTTCACCAGATCACCAGGTAAAGTGGACGAAGTTCTACATGTGGATACAGCGAACACCTTCGGAATCCCCATCCACATGCAACAAAGGGCCCAGCGGTATGTTCCCTGTGAGTCTGTCTGAGGCCAGGGTCAGTGGCTAGTCAGGGCTCCAGGGGAGGCAGGCAATTGGCTCTGGCAGTGGCGCTACAAGCCCCCCATCCCAGCCTTGACCTGGCTGTCTGATGCTGGCCCTCTGAGCCCCACGGACATCTCTAAGCTAAGCACTGGGGGACAGGACACAAGCCCCATGGTTGACCTTGGCCCAGAGTCAACTCCCCCTCCTCTCCTCTTTCCAGGTCTCAGCTGGAGGAGGGGGAATTCTGTGGTTTTACTGACCTTTGACTGTCTGTTCACTGTTTTGTGTTCCCTTCTGAAGCTCCAGGTTTCAGCTAACAGGGTGTCCTGGATTATATAAATCCAGGCTATGACTAAAACTCTTTGGAGAGCCTATATGGAAGTAAGAGGGGAACTATGTTAAGACTTTTGAGGTTCAGAAGAATCCAGCTTCACTTGCACTGTTCCATGGAAACCTCAACAGCAACAAAACATTATGATCTGTCACTCAGTACGTAGGTGCTGTGAGTGCGACCACAAATGTCATTCTCTTATAGGACCTAAGATTATATTCTCTACCACAGACTGACCGTTCCACACTGAAGTGGCTATCTGCTATTATTTGGAAGGAGGCCAGTTAGTTACAGACACATTTTCCATACTTTTGTCAGCGGGGTCTGACTTCAACTCCTTTAAGTTTTCAATCAGGTTAAAACCATCAGTATATTTTCTTGTATCTACTAGAAGTTTCACCGAAACCCTCTAATAGATGCATTTCTCTCCAGAATAAACATTTTTATTAGGGCTAAGAAAGGATGGCTTCTAATTGGGAGTGCCAGGTCAAATCCAAGAGGAGAGGGGGCTATAAGGTCACAGGAGAGTGTTTGACAGGGTCAGCAAGACAGAGGGGGAAGATGCAGGAAGAACAATGACAAACACACAATGACAGCATCCAACAGAGTAGACACCATTCCCCTCCCAAGGGCCAATCCCCCTTCCTTATTCAGAGAAATTCAATCTCATTGAGTGCAACATGCCTACATAGCTAAATACTCTCCTTCCCAGACTCATGTGCAGTGGGGGGCACCAGAATTTCAGCCAATGGAGGTAAGCCAATCATCTCTAGGAAAGCTCTGTGTTCCCCCCACACACAATACACCTTTGTCACCTGCCTCTTCATTCCTCTTCCAGCTTAGAGAGCAGTTACCAGACCTGGCAGGTCAGTGACCATCTTGTGAGTACGAGGCAGGAAGCCAATGGGTAAGGGGTAAGGATGGTGGAGAAAAAGTACCAAAGGCCACGAGTCATCAAGGATACCGTGGAAACAGTCCTGAGAGCCCACTTCCAGGTTTCTTAGTCCACTCTTCACTGTGTGTTTTCTATTATTTGCAGTCAAATGCACACCTGATACATCAAGAGCCAATGATGAGACTGAAAAGGATGAAGATGATTCAGGGAAAAGGAAAGAACAAAGACAAAAGGGAAAGGACAAGGGGCATCAATCTTACTGAGATCACCCAGTGGACCTAAGAAACATAGCTTAATTCCTTCCCACAGACACGACCGAAGTCCTGACTAAAAGAATAAATGTATCATTATGTTCAATTCAAAGATGCTCAGTGCTCAAATTGGCTGTCTCAAATTTAACTCTGTCCTTCTGTGCTCTGATTGCTAATATGAAAGTGCATGCTTATACATTAAAGCTGGATGTTTTGCATCCTACAGAGAGGAGAATGGAACAGATTTAGAATCAATTTAGTATTTCTCTTGCAATCCATTTGGAGGAGTTCCCACTGAGAACTCATCTGCCTCACCCTCTCGGCAGCCGTATTTAATAAGATCTGAGAGGAAAAATAAGCACTAACACTAGGTATTCTGTTTTGACACTTGTATATGCTATTTGGAAATTCAAGTCACTATGGCAAGCTGGCAGAATATAGGACATGGCCCTTGGAAAGCATTAGACTGATCAATATTTAAAAATGCACAGGCAACAGCAATAAATGAAGCAGATGCAATGGAGATGCAAATCAATGATGGGTATGTATACCCTCAAAATAAGGACAAATCTCTTTCTGTGGCAGGAAACAGCGCAGCACTAAATGCTCCAACAGTTCTTCGTGCAGTCCCCAGATGCTGGTCTTGCATAGAGAAATGTTTTCTTCATGCTTAACATGGCAGAAGACCCAATCTTGGTTCAGAAACTGAGGGATAAGCAACAAAACAGGCTGAGAACAGGAGTCAGCAATAGCTGGTCACAAGTGAACCCACTAGCATACTTGCAGCTTTCACTATGTTCACATTTAATTTCTTTTTCTTTTCCAACAAAGTGCGTGCAAATATCTTTAGTCTGATTCAGTAACATAGCAGCCAAACCTCAGGAACCAATAAATAAGGACACTGACATGCCAATACCCCTTGGCCTTTAAGATTCAAAGCTTTACCAACATCAGCCTGCAACAGAAGGGGCAAATGTTTCTTGACTCAGCAATTGTGTTCCAGATCCTTGTACAAACCACATCGTTTACCCCCACCCACATGCCCCCACAGCAGTTACTAAACTCACAACACAGCTTGAAACTCATAAGGGGTTAAAGCTATAAAATGCCTACTCATAGATGTATATTTTTTTATGTTTCATTCTTTTTCCCTTCCTTTCAAACAAAGCTTTTGTTTCCGCTGCTCCCAGTGCATGACTGTTCAATAGGATAATAACTATCATTTGTTTATTTCTTTCCAATGATACAGTTCTATTTTTCTCAAAGAAACTACCATCTTGTTTCTAATTAAACATGATGGATTCAGGGTCCTGGTTTGCCATCTGGGCCATATGTCTCAGAACATCCTTTTTCGTGATAATGCCAAGAAGTCTCCTGGAGAAGAAAAACAAAATAGAGAAAAAGGTCAGCCTTGCAATATTGATTCACGCCTCTCTCTGATCCCCAGCGCCCTTCCCACCTGGGCGCACGGAGAGACCACATTTCTCAGCTATCCTTGCAGATGGGTGGGGCCAACTGAGAGAGCTCTGGCCAATGGCGTGTGGGTGGAGGTGAGCAACGCCCCTCCCAAGTCACCTGCACATTTCCTCTCTCATCTGCCGGTTCCAGACAGAGGAGTCAGTAAAGGACTCAGGTCACAGAGGATGAACCAGGAGCCATCAGATTCAAAGACCTGGGCCCTGGGATGACTGTGTGGTGCGGAGCTCACACCTGCTGCAACTCATACTGGATGTGAGTGACATGGGAGAAAAATTAACCTTTATTGTGTTTGGCCACTGATATTACAAGCTTGCTTATTACTGCAGTAAGCCTATGATGACTAATATACTCACCCAATTTTTAAGAATATAATCAGTTTAAAAGGGCTTACAAAAGCCAATGTCAAAACTTGATCACACTGCAGAAATCCCAAGTGTAAGGCATTTTAAATGTAAGAAGTTTTAAGTATGAATAACTATTAGTTCAATTTAAAATCTATCTTACTGGAAGGGTAAAGTTTGACATTCATGTGTGGCCATTCATATAAATTACCTCCTCTTCCAAAATTCCATGGCTGTCTCCTTACAAAAACAATGCCACTTCCCAGAGCCCCTGGTATAGGGCCACCTATACTGCAAACTGTCCAACTCCTACTTTTTACAAACACAATGTAAACAGTGTCCCTGGGTTATGAACACACACTTGCACAACTGTTCATGGTAGCCCTTGCCTCATTCTCGATTTTATTAAATATTTAAATGAACATCTGCTCGGGTCAAATCACGCCCCCTAGGGAAAGTGAAAGGAGTGAAAGAAGGGGATGTACACATGTTCTCTGGGGAAAAGAAGTTCCACTGCCAACTTAACTTGCAAAATGCTGCTCACCTCATCTCCATCATCCCCAAGAAGGGGAGAACAGAGAAGGATGGCAGTCTCACTCTGGAATATTGGATGGCTATTAAAATGAAAGGTTTCTGGGGCTTCCCTGGTGGTCCAGTGGTTAAGACTCTGTGCTTCCAATGCAGGGGGTGCAGGTTCAATCCCTGGTTGAGGAACTAAGATCCCATAAGCCACACAAGGTGCAGCCATAAAAAAGAAAAGATTACAAAAAAATGACAGGTTTCTCCTATCTGTGTAAAATGATGATATACCAAAAAATATGAAACAAAACTGTACTACACTGTCATTTATTTAATTAAAGCCAAAGTATCAAACTCATCTCTTACTAATAGGAAGTGAACATGAAGACAAGTACTCATAGCAGTATTGCAGTAAGGTATAGCTGGTGAAATGGACAGTGGTCAGTGAAACTGTAAGGTCAGAATTCTGACTTCTTTGTCCATGACCACACTGAACCTTAACCTTGAAAAAGTGATTGATTTCTTGTGTTAGTTTCCCCGTCTGTCACACGCCGGGGCAGAGAGCAGATACTATACTTCTTTCCCTCCATCTCACTGAAACATCTTCAAGAGAGAGAGAAAGAACAAGAAGGGCTGTTAAAAGCATGATACACAAAGGCTTCCCTGGTGGCTCAGTGGTAGAGAATCTGCCTGCCAATGCAAAAGATATGGGTTCGATCCCTGGTCCGGGAGGTTCCCACATATGCCACAACTACTGAGCCTGTGCTCTGGAGCCAGGGAATCACAACTGCTGAGTCCACGTGCCACAACCAGTGAAGCCTACACACCTAAAGCCCGTGCTCCACAACAAGAGAAGGCACTGCAATAAGAAGCCCACACACAGCAAGAGAGAGGAGCCCCCACTCACTGCAACTAGAGAAAAGCCTGTGCAGCAACAAAGACCCAGCATAGCCAAAAACTAAATAAATAAGTTTTTTTTAAAAAGCATACTACCAATGTATAGCAAAACCACCACAATATTGTAAAGTAATTAGCCTCCAATTATAATAAATAAATTTATATTAAAAAAAATAAATAAAAAGCATACTAAACTAATTACAAATAGAACGTCCAGAGGATCTAATATAGTTTTCATATGTGAAGAGGAATAGTAGTAACCCTCTTCCTTCTTCTCAGTAACACCCATATGGAATACAAGGTAAGGAGAAAAAGAGCAGATATGACAGTAACTTCTGTGTGACTGAGTCAAATTTGCTTTTCCCAGTTTTCTATTAACTGCAAAAAATGAAGATAACTGGAAATTAGCCAGCAGTTTACCTCTAAACAAGACAGTAGAAGGTTATATAGTAATCACATGTATAACATATTTATGTTAAATTGCTTGAAGTGTTTAAAAGAACAAGCCACATTAAATTTCAGTTAATGTTTAATATTTCTACATTGTCAATAGAGAAAGTAAATAACTGACTATGAAACTTTAGAAATATTACAGGTAAAATGCTGAAGGTGTTTTTTTAAAAAATATGCTGAAAAAAAAGAATAATGGCAACACAGATGACAAAACTGAAAGAAAGCACCACAACTAAAGCAGTAGTCTCACAAACTGGAGAAAAAATGTAGCAAGCACAATAGAATTAGAAAATCAACATTTTTGCAACCCCCAATGCAATAATTAGTTTAGTCAATCATTTATCAATGGATTCCAAAACCACCGGGTAAATGGTTGCTGGAAAACAGAAAATTCACATGGTCTCAAAGTATCCCTCCACAGATTACGTACAAAGAGAAAAATGTCCCCTTATAACAGAGGGCTCTGGCCATCAGCACTTCATCCCAGTGATGGAGCTTATCACCAGTCAAGTCAGAAAAGCTGACATTATAACATCACTGACGTTGGAACATTGCCCGAAGCTACTTAAATAAAATCAAACCATGAGGAAGCAATCAAACAAATTCACAATGTGGGACTACTGGTCTGAACTCTTAAAAACAAACCTAGGTCATAAATAACAAGGAAAAAAGACAGGAAGCTCTTCTAGATAGAGAATGAAGAAGCAAAACAAACCAATGCAATGTGTGAACGTGAAGGAATTCTGGGCTGAAAATTATATGAGCTAGATAATGAATGATATACTTAATTACTGTTAATTTTGCGTACAGCTCCATGGCTATGAAAAAGAATGTCCTTAGTCTTAGAAAATGTATGCTTCAAGTATAACTGCCCAAACTTGGAAACACCAAAGACGTCCTTCATTAGGTGAGTGAATCAACAAACTGGTCCATCCAGACAATGGATATTACTCAGCACTAGAAAGAAAAACAAGCCATCAAGCCAGGAAAAGACACGGAGGAACCTGAAATGCACATCCCTCCCTCCCCTACACACTGTGTGACTCCAACTCTGTGACGTTCTGGAAAAGGCCAAACGATGGAGACAGTAAAAGGATGAGTGGTTACCAGAGGTTGAGGGGAGGGAGGGATGGACAGACAGAGCACAGAGGATGTTTAGGGTTGTGAAACTATTCCTGATGATACTACAATGGTGGATTCATGTCATTATGAATTTACCCAAATCCACGGGATGCACAACACCAAGAGTGAACCCTAAAGTAAATGATTACTGTTGTTTAGTCACTCAGTCGTGTCTGACTCTTTTTGTGACCCCATGAAGAGTAGCCCGCCAGGCTCCTCTGAATACTGGAGTAGGTTGGGTTGCCATTTCCTCCTCCAGGGGATCTTCCCAACCCTGGGATCGAAGCTGCATCTCCTACATTGGCAGGTGGATTCTTTACCACTGAGCCACCAGGGAGATGGATCATAGTTAATAACAACATCTCGTAACAACTGGCTAATAACAACTAATAACAACTGGCTCATTGGGGGCAACAAATATAACCCATAAATGTAAGATGTTAACAGAAAGGGAAACAGAGAGGACCAGAGAGGGAACTCTCTGTACTTTCTGCTCAAGTATTTTGTAGCTCTGAATGGCTCAGAAAATACAGTCTATTAATTCAAGAAGACAAAATTCTTAGGAGGGAAGAAAGTGGTTGTCTGAATGGAAGGGTCAGGAGTGGTGAAGCAGGACAGAGCTAAGAACCATTGTTCCTTCCAGCTGTGTAGGGCTTCCCTAGTGGCTCAGATGGTAAAGAATCTGCCTGCGATGTGGGAGACCCAGGTTCTATCCCTGGGTTGGGAAGATACCCTGAAGAAAGGAATGGCTACCCACTTCAGTATTCTTGAGCTTCCCCGGCAGCTCAGGCATTAAAAAATCTGCCTACAACACAAAAGACCCAGGTTCAATCCCTGGGTCAGGAAGATACCTTGAAGAAAGAAATGGCAATCCACTCCAGTATTCTTGCCTGCAGAATCCCATGGACAGAGGAGCCTGGTGGGCTATAGTCCATGGGGTTGCAAAGAGTCGGACACAATGGAACGACTAACTCTTTCTTCCCTATATTTGGAGCTACTTGACTTTAACCATTTTTATAGATCAGTGACTAAAACACATTTCTAAAATTTATAAAAATACAGTAAAATCAAAGATGCCCCATAAAACAAGATGCTATTATCCTAAATCTGCCAAGGTGAGTCTGAGTTCTGACGGAGTCAGCTTGCGCTGCCATAAGAAAGTACCACAGACTAGGTGACTTAACAACAGAAATGTATGTTCTCCTGGTTCTGGAGACTGGGAAGGCCAAAATCAAGGTGCTGGCCAGTTTGGTTTCTCCTGGGTGTGTAGACGGCCACCTTTTTTCTGTGTCCTCACACGGCCTGTTTCTCTATGCAGGCATCGCCAGTGTCTCCTCTCCTTCTAAGGACATCAGTCCCATCTGATTAGGGATGGGGCTCTTACGGCCTCATTTAACCTCAACCCCCTCCTTAAAGTGGGCTTCCCTGGTGACTCAGTGGTAAAGAATCCACCTGCCAACACAGGAGATGCAGGTTCGTTCCCTGTGTCAGGAAGAGCCCCTGGAGGAGGAAATAGCAACCCACTCCTGTATTCTTGCCTGGGAAATGCCATGGACAGAGGAGCCTGGTGGGCCACAGTCCATGAGGTCGCAAAGAGTCAGATACAACTGAGTGACTCAGCATGCATACACATACCTTCTTATAGACACTGTCTCCAAAGACAGCCATATTGGAGGCTGGAGCTTCAGTGTATGAATTTGGGGATTGGGGGCACAAAATTTAGTCCATAACAGCCCTTCAACTCCCTTTAAAATAAAAGATGAAGAGTTAGAAGGCAAGCAGCTTATGCCTATAATACACCACTAAGAAAGGTGTGATCATCAGAGAAGCAGCAGCACGTGAAAGGAGGAAGAACCTTTTCATCCAAGGTGGGAGGAGTTCTGAGACCGGTGGCCACCAATCAGCAGACAGTTGTTCAGCTTAAAAGTCTCTTCAGTCCTTTTGGACATTTGTATTTGAAAGCCTGGCTCAGGAAACTACCCTCCAGGACACTTGGAGAACATAACTCAAACTGGATGATATCCATGTTCCTTGGTGGATGACAAGCTCTTTGATTTTCTTTTTTGTAACACTTTTTGAGCCTCCTCCAGTTCTCCCTCACATAGAAGCTCAGTAAGATGCTGAGGAAATCAATATTGCTTTCAAAAAAAACACTAGGCATCTGCAGTCCTGACAGCCCTGTCTTAAAGCTTGGTAACTATAATGTCTGAAAGTCAAGCTGGTTTTAACAGTTCTGGGGAAATACGGATTCAGGAGCTGCCTTGGGTTCAGGCATAAATTGTGCCCTGGCCTGCGAAAGTAATTCAGTTTAGTCCAGTTCAGTCGCTCAGTCATGTCCGACTCTTTGCGACCCCATGGACTGCAGCACACCAGGCTTCCCTGTCCATCACCAACTCCCAGAGCTTGCTCAAACGCATGTCCATTGAGTCAGTGATGCCATTCAAATATCAAAAAAGAAGAAAGATGAGCAACCTGCCAGGAAGAGGCAGCATTCAATCCAAGGGGGTTTGTTAGTGGTATGAAATCTCCTACTTGATCTAAATCAAGTGTTTCAATGTCCAGCCTCTTTGGGTAGCAGTTCAAGTGAATCTGTGGAATGATAAACAGTTCATCTATGACCATGAACATAATTCAGATTAGAGCAGTGGGGCTCTTTTGAGAAGACCACCCTGGTCAGGACTTCAAGGCCCACCTAGCATCTCCTCTGCTCCCTTTTTCTTTCTAGATCCTCTATGGGGAAAATCCCAAATTCACTCTTGGCCACTGGACGCTTCCAAGACTTCAACTTTATGAGGACAAAGACTTCTCTGGCTCCTGGTCTGGTTTCATGATCACCATAGAGCCCAGGCCCTGAGAAGTCCTTCAGACTACACTAGTCAAGGGTACGAGCTGTGGGGCTCGGCCAAGAGCTGGGACGGTACATGGTGATGGAACAGATCAAAAACACAAGCTGGCTTGAGCCGGGCCTGCCCTGGCTCAAAGCCCGAGGAGATGAAAGGCCCCGCAAACAAGGATCTCCTGCCAGGGCTAACGTATCAGCATCTGTGTTTGTTTAAAATATGTACAGCGAGAGAGTGAGAGCGATTTTGTGTTCTCACAGAACATTCGGAGCCAATTTCGGCACCCAGATCTTCACAGGAAAACCTCATGGGGCTCCGTGAGGTGTGAGCGGGCGTCAAGGGCAGAATTTCCTGCCAGAACTGAAAATTCCAATGATAACTGACATGGGATTATTATTTTAAAGGGAAAGAGAAACTGCTATACACTTGAGACGACATGGGTGATCACGGTGGTATTTCTGCCGAGCACTGGAAATTCAAGCACATCAGTCGGCTTCAGTCATATATAAAGTGGGGACCTTGACCAGCAGTAGCCCCTGGGAGCTGGTTACAAGTACAATTGTCGGGGTCCCTCCCAGATTGGAAGGATCAGTAACTGCAGTAGGGCCTGTCACTCGGGGCTTAACCTGAAGGTTTACTCCTCTCAGATTCTGATGCCCGCCCAAGTTTGAGAACCACTGAGTGCCTTTAAAAACCACCAGTAGAGGGGAAGTCCTGGGCAGTCCAGTGGTTAAGACTCTGCACTTCCACTGCAGGGGGCCCAGGTTCAATCCCTGGTCTAGGAACTAAGATTCTGCAAGCTGCACAGCTGGACCAAAAAAAAAAAAAGAATCCACCAGGAAAAATGACCTCTAGCCTCAAATGCTTATTCATCTGTTCATTATTGACTGCCCCTCCTCAAGCACAAGGCACCCACCAGCTGCAGTCAGAGTTAAGGAGGACACTCATCCCATTGGCTAGGCGTCCTCTGGGTCAAGTGCAAATTCAGCCCCTTGCAGAAATCCATGCTGCCCGCCATGAGCAAGGCAGCAAAAGAAATCTCTGCGAGTAAGGGGTGCATGCTGCGTGCTCAGTAGCTCAGTCGTGTCTCTTTGCTACCCCATGGAATGTAGCCTGCTGACAGAGGCTCCTCTGTCCATGGGGATTCTCCAGGCAAGAATACTGGAGTGCATTGCCACGTCTGCCTCCAGGGGATCTTCCCAACCCAGGGACTGAACCTGCATCTGCCTGTGTCTCATGCATTGCAGGCAGATTCTTTACCCATGAGCCACCTGGGCAGCCCAAGTGAGGTGTGCTCTGTGACTACCCCGGGCACCCAGCCCAGGGGCGCTCAGCTGGAACAGGAGTATCACTTGGGCCTGAGTCTTTGCTTCCATAGGGGCTGTGCTGTGCACTGGAGGGTGTTAAACAGCACCCCTGGCCTCTACCCACTGGATGCCAGTAGTAGCATCTGCCCCCTCCACTTATGACACCCCCAAATCCCTGCAGGGCCAATCACCCTGCTTGAGAACTTCTGGGTTAACCAGGAGTGAGGCAGCCCTGGAAACTGTGTCAGAGAGTTAAGACTCAGGATTCTATAAAGGCCAAAACTGTTATTTAAGGTACCAATGTCTCCATAGCCCATACCCTACCTCCCACCCCCAGCCCATAAAGCAATCAACGAGGTAGAGAATCCCAGGTTCCAAGATACCTGAACCAAACCAATCCCTTCCTCCACCCAAGATTCTGAGGCCCTGGCATTTAGAGACAGCCCCTGAACCCAGGGCATGGCCCATAAGGCACTGCACCTCTCACACCATCATGAACCTTTGATCTCCACAGCACTGGTTTTCTGCTTCCTGATAATATGGTGCGAAAGCAATACTGCTGTGGCGGAGACCAAGCCATGAGCTACCAAAGCTCACAGCTCTGCAATCACACTTGAAAATGCCAAGTCATTTTCAACAGGCTGGCACATCAAGGAACAACTTGAGCACAATGTGCACCTCACGTTTGTGTATGGTGATGTGTCTATGAGAAAAGTCCAGAATGGAGCGCCCAGTGGCATGGGAAAACCCAGCTGCAGCCCTCACCATGCCCACTTCCACAAGCCAACTGCACAGCTTTCTCAAGGTGAAGGGACTGATATCCTTCTTCTCAACCACTGAATCTGTGAAAAATGTGTGACAGTTTTTTTGAGATTCCCATCTCTCTTTGTTAGTGAGTCGCTGACAGAGAGTTGGAGCATTGTGCGCCTCAAGCTATTTTTCTCTTCAGCCCTGAAGAGGCTCTCTTCCTTGCTCGTTTTAGCAGAAGAGGGTGAACCTTCTCCAGGAACCTGGACCACTGTGGGGGCTGGGGTAGGGAGCCCCAGCCCCTCCCCACGGGCTCCCCCTCTTTAGACTCAAACTTCAGCCTCAGGGCAGAGACAGCAGCCCCACTTGGAAGCCTGTCTCCAAGCCTGCCGGCATCTCCTCCTGTACTTGCCACAGCCTACTGACATCTCTTCGGAGGATTGGTCCCCCGTCCCCATCAGCCCCCCATGGGCCCTTCATCTTGTGCCTCCCAGTGTCCCGCCACTCACCCGCTCCGGGTCACCAAGCACTGGCGGAGCCCCAGCTTCCGGAAGATGTCCACCACAGTCTCCATCGGGGTGTGGTCGGTGACCGTGAAAGGGCTGAGGTTCAGGACGCGCCGCAGCTTCAGGGGCTGTGGACTGTTGGCCGGCAGCTCGGGGGGCTCCTCAGTGAAGTACATGACTGAGTCACTTACGATGCCCTCCTGCCTCTGTCTGGCATTCTCTGGAATGGGCCAGCAGGATGGTGAGCTGCACAAGACTCCCGTGTGGAGTCCCTCTCCCCATCTCAGCCCACCCCACCCCACCCACAGCCATACAAGACTCCTCCATCCCAACAACCTCGAATCCCACAGAGAAGGGGAGCAGAGGGCAAACTGTACACTCCTAGTGAGGGGCTTCAGCCAAACAGCAGTGGAATTGGCATCTCTTTCTCTTAGGCTAATGCTGTGTGAGACTCCCCTGCTGTGTGTGACCTGATCATCCATTGCAAAGACTTGCAGGATGGCTCCTTCCTGGGAATGCACTGCCTTTGCCTGGACGCCAGGGCACCCCTGCTTTCCTAACACACCTCATCAGGGGCTGAACTCTGACATGAGAAAAAAAAAACCTAATGAGCTGCCCAATGACCTTAATACATTGTTCTGCTGTGTTTTCACAAACTAACTTATAATTAGCCCAAATGGCATTTATAAATCCTGAAAGGAACAAGAAACCAAGAGGACCATCCTGGGCTTACAGCCCAGAAACACAGCCTAATTCCAAATATAAGCCTTGGGACCAAAAAAATAGCCCTAGAAAAGCTGCCTTCCCCACTCCTCCCCCACCGCCAATCCTTTGGATTGTCTCTCTTAAAAAAAAAAAAAAATGGGCCATTTTGTGGATTTCTCAAAGAAAGATAGTAAAACTGTTATGGTAACAATTAGCCTATTTCTATCTGTAGACAGGCCCATGTGAAAAAAAGCTGCAGAAAAAGTAGGGTAACAGGAACTCATTAGAAATACAGCTTTATGTGGTACTAGAAACCCAGGCTATTTTAAGTCACACATGAAATAAATCCATCAGTCTCCAGATATTTCTCCAAGGCGATTTTCCTTCTGTTGGAATTTTAATCTTTCTTTTGGTTCATGGGAAAAGGTTAGGGAAAAGGTACAGCAAGGCTTGCCTTAAAATGGATCCTGGTTTCTATAATACACTTTTTTTGCCTTCTCAAAGACGACTATTCACCTATATTGTTCTTTGAAAAATAAAAATTCTAACTGCTGGCTCTAAAGCCATTTATTGCCACAGAGTACTCTAATGGAAAACTGGCAGCATTCGGGGTCAGACTGAGTTTGAAAAGGGGTCTCTGTTTAAAAGGGGAACAGAGGGCCCGCTGGGCAAATGCCTGCACAGTATGTGCGTCAGATTCAATCGAGTTACATCAAATGGAGTAGGATTCAACCCCAAATACCAGATGACACTGGTGCACAATGTGTTTGCAGATGTAGATGCCACACAATACACACTCCACATTTCTCTCCTAAATCAAGACAGCTCTATCCTAAAACACTAAGGTGAGAAGCAACAGTCAACACACACTTACTACTCATTTTCATGAAAGTGAAAGCGTTAGTCGCTCAGTCGTGTCCAACTCTTTTCGACCCCATTGAATGCAGCCCACCAGGCTCCTCCGTCCATGGGATTTCCCAGGCCAGAATACTGGAGTGGATTGTCACTTCCTTCTCCAGGGGATCTTCCTGACCCAGAGATTGAACCTGGATCTCCTGCATTGCAGGTAGATTATCATCTGAGCCACTGGGGAAGCCCACTCATTTTCATAGACAGACTGATTTTCTCAAAGTCCCACATAACGGGAATTTCACCTATTTCAACATTCCAGTTGAATATCAGGTTTGGATCATGCCACAAGCCCCAATCAGGAACTGATCACATGGATTTGTTGAACCCCTCATAAAACCAAGTACAACTTAGACAACTGTGGATCCACTTGTTGAAATAAATAAAAAGCTTCTATTGCCTCTGAATATACTGATTGAGTTAGAAGCCCTGATTCTAACAGCACCGAGCTCTGTGATTTCTTGCTCAGCGCTGTGTTCCCAGTGTCTGGACAATGCCTAGAATACAGCAGACACATAACAGATATTTGCCAAATGCACACATGAGTCAATCATTCAAAGTGAATGAATGAGTGAGTAGGTCTACTGACCATCAGTGCCCTTGGCTCTGCCTCCCATACACAACACAGTCCAGCTCACAAAGGAGGCATTAGAAGGAAAGCCTTGAGCTCTCTGCTGCTAAACAAAAAGGCACTAGCTGCAGTCAACAAAAAGGCACTTGCTAGGAGCAGTACGATCATCATGCCAGGTTAACGGAGGGTAATGAGGAAAGTGTTGATGAAGTGAATTTCACAAACTGTCACAGGCCAAGAAATTTTAAAAGACTGAGATGGTTAGATAGCATCACTGACTCAATGGACATGAATGTGAGTAAACTCCAGGAGACAGTGGAGGACAGAGGAGCCTGGTGTGCTACAGTCCATGGGATTGCAGAGTCGGACATGACTTAGCAACTCAACAACAAATAAGTTACTACAATGGCTTCAGAGCAATGGTTCTCAACTGAGAGTAATTCTGCCTCCACCCTCAGGGGACATCTGGCAATATCTGGAGACATTCTGGAGTCTCATAGCTGGGGGGATGGAATTGCTACTGGTACCTCGAGGGTAGAGAGCAAGGATAATACTACAGCACAAAGGTAAGCACCTCTCAACAATGAATGATCCAGCCCCAATGTCAATGGTTGAGAAACTCAAATCATATTTTCAGGGAGGTAATACTCTATCATCCTGTTCATTAAAAATGCTTCCACAGATAAATGAGGTCCTACTGTAGAGCACAGAGAACTATATTCAATACCCTGTGATAAAATGGGTAAACTATATCCACTTTCCCTGATATAATGGAAAAGAATATGAAAAAGGATTGAATGTATATCTATGTATCTATGTATAACTGAATCACTTTGCTGTATAGGAGAAAGTAACACAAGATGGTAAATCAACTGTACTTCAATAAAAAATCAAAATTTTAAACAATTTTAATTTTAAAAATGCTTAGGCAAAAAAAAAAAATGCTTAGGCAGATACCAGATATCGAAGGTTAAAAAAATAAAAGCTTCCATAAAACACACATAACTAACAAGAAAGGTTAAAATGGAAAACTAGAAGCAACTATAGTGGCGGTCAGTACAAAGGTGTTGTGGTTGAAAAAAAAAGAAGTAAAAACTATTTAGAAGAAAAAGTAGATTATTTTGTGACAAGTTATAGCTTATAAGGGCTTTCCAGGTTGCATCAGTAGCTTAAAAAAATAAAAAACCCGCCACCTCAATGCAGGAGACATGAGACACTGGTTCCATCCCTGGGTCAGAAGATCCCCTGGAGGAGGGCATGGCAACCCACTACAGTATTCTTGCCTGGAGAATCCCAAGGGCAGAGGAGCCTGGCAGGCTACAGTCCACTGGGTCACAAAGAGTTGGACAGAACTGAAGGACTTAGCATGCATATAGCTTATAAGGCATGGAGAAATCCCTCTGCATGTATGTTTTCATCCCCAGCAGAAAGAAGCAGATGACACCACTGTTCCCCATGGCCTCTCCCATCATTAACAGCACTCCCAGGAAGAAATCTCTTCAGGGAAAAGAGCTCATCCAACAGATTGGACACGTTTCTTGGTGCTCAGTTCTGGACAGAGAGCCCTTGTAAGCAAGCCTCTTCCATATGCTGGAGAAACATCATCAAATCATCCACCAGGCAAAAAAGAAAAAAATGAGAGTTCCCTTAACTCTGGCCCATGACTCTAACTTTCCGTCCCTTTAATCATCTTTGTGGCTTCCTATGGAGTCCTCTCTGGGTCTGTCCTCACTTAATTGCAGAATTCAAGACTAGAAGAGCCTGAGCCTGCTGAATACAGCAAGAGCCTCATCGTTGCAAAGAGTGCCAAGAAGTAAAGTCCCATGTCCCAGGACCTTGCACAGCGCTATATACTGCCCCGTGTGTATGTGATGGTGAAGGGGGCCACGTGTACTAGCTGTTCTCCAACAAAAACAGCAGCTATGGTTTGGCATACCAGAGATGGACTGGAAATACAACATTCCCAGCTTCCAGGAGCAACTTATATACTATTTTAAACATGACACATAAGAAAAAAAATTGTTCTTTGCCTCATCTACTGGGCTTCCTTGGTGCCTCAATGATAATGAACCCACCTGTCAATGAAGAGGCATAAGAGACTTAGGTTTGATCCCTGGGTCAGAAAGATCCCCTGGAGAAGGGCATGGTGCTCACTCCAGTATTCGTGCCTGCAGAACTCCACAGACAGAGGGGCCTGGCAGGCTACAGTCCATGGGGTCGCGAAGAGTCGGACACAACTAAAGTGACTTAGCACATATGCATCAGTTTTTTCTTATCTTGAATCTATCTAAAATCTCTGCTCCTGAGTTCTCTGGAAGCGAAACTGGCTTGGGATCATTACTAGCCTAATTGTGCTCAAGCTCAGTCAAGTCAGACTCTCTGTGACTCCATGGACTGCAGCCCACCAGGCTCCTCAGTCCAAGGGGATTCTTCAGGCAAGAATACTGGAGTGGGTTGCCATATCCTCTTCCAGGTGATCTTACCAACCCAGGGATTGAACCCGCATCTCCTGCATTGGCAGGCAGATTCTTTACCACTGAGCCACCTGGGAAGCCCCTACTAGCTCAATGCTCAGGTCCTGTTTCTATATCCACAAAAGGGCATCTCATTCCACAAATATTCCACCAGGGTACTGGACTCTTCTGGAAGGAAAACAGCTTTTCTGACTGCTCACACTCAAAGACACCTTACCTTCCCAGAAACAATGTAAATAGCAGCTTTCATACTATTTTCCATCGAATGGAAAGCATACAGGTACTATTGACACTGTGTTGCCTCTCCAAACACTTCAAACATAGCTTCTAGGAGAGTACTCAGTTGGCAAGCTGAAATTTCTTCTCAAACTGGTTGATGACAATTACTGCTTCCCACTTGATTACAGTAATGGGTTTCAGCAAAATTAGTAAGCTGTCTCTTAGCAGGTGTGCCTGCAGCTACACAATAGGTAATGGATTCTGTGACATTTATTACTTGAGTTTTTAAATTTCAACCTTTGCTTAAAAGATTTTAGGGATTGAATAAATGTTTTTAAAGGCTGCTGATTACATTAATTTAAAACAAACCCAACCTACTATACAACTTTTTAAAAAATTTCATTATTGATAAGGCTATAGTCATGCCTAAAGGCACCTACCTATTAAGTGACAGGACCTATAATAAAGAGAAAGCAAATGTGCTTTTGTGTCTAAAACATAAAATCAATTGTTGCTTTGGAAAGAGGTAAATATGTTTCAGCAACATGCTAAAATTAGACACTATAGCCTGCTTAAAATTCTTTTTATAAAGCCTTTGATGAAGATACTTTAAAAATATTTTAAAAGCTATTTAACATCATAAAAAGGTTCTAGAAATTCAAATAGAGAGCCTGAGAAATAGTTAACAAAGGGCGGGGATAAGCAAAGGTGTGTTCCCGGTGAGGCGCTCTGCCATCGTACCTGGAAAAGTCCCTGAGGCAAACTTCACAAACCTTCTGGAAGTTCAATTATCAAGGGCACACGGAAGCTAGGCCATGAGCCCCCAGCATACTGTGAGACAGAGGGACATGCCGACCGGGAGGGCATTCGTGTTGACCACGCACTGAGGATGCGTTCTGTGGATCCCTGCCCCGGCTGCATCAGGAGGTCTAGCAGGACCACCGCGGGGCAAGGGGAGTGCTCCTCCCTGCCAGGGCCTTCACAAACTCACACCCAGGCCTGTCTTTGTAATCCTCCTGCCTCCTGCTCCCCTTTCAAGGTGCTCATCCATACGTAGACAGGGGACCTCAGGCTTGAGCCACCTGTCTCTGGGACATAACAGTTGGGCACCATTTCCTCTCTCCTCTCCCAAGTGAATAGCCTGCCCCTTGGCACAGCTCACTCAGTTAGCCTGTTAGGAGGAAAAACATCCCATAGGACTGACTTGACCCATGTGGAACCCACGTGACTTGACCCGCTGGGACCAGACATGACGTCATGCAGTGACGTGACGGGCTTGAGCGGTGCCGAGGGAGGTTTCTGAGGCAAAGAACTCAGCATCTAGGTCGGAGAGCCCCCTGGAAGTCCATGGGTGCTGGCCCATTCACGAAAACCTCACCAGGGAGGTGGGGATGGGGTTTCGCTGTTTTGGTGAATGGGAAATAGATGAGGGATTGTGTCCTGCTAGGTGCCATTCCCAGGAAGGGGGATGCCGTGATCACACTCCTTACTGGTCACTGCTTCTGTCACACTCCTTACTGGTCACTGCTTCTGTCAGCCACCATACTCCATTGGCCTCCCACAAGAGTTTGAATAAATTTAGGTCAGAGCTACAGGTGCATAGCCCTCAAGTGTCATAGTAAAGCTGTTCACTGATCGCTCCATTCAGAGCGTGCACTCTTAATGTACAGTGACGAGATATTATTTTATGATCTTTTCCTTAAAAGTTTGATTGAAAAAAAGAGGGAGCTTGGGAGAAATGCAGGGTCTCAGGTGGCGCTAGTGGTAAAGAACCCACCTGCCAACGCAGGAGATGTAAGAGACGTAGGTTCAATCCCTGGGTCGGGAAGATCCCCTGGAGAAGGGAAAGGCTACCCACTCCAGTATTCTGGCCTGGAGAATCCCATGGAGAGAGGAACCTGGAAAGCTACAGTCCATGGGGTCACAAAGAGTCGGACACGACTGAAGTGACTTAGCAGGCAGGTACCACCCCAAACCTCCTGTAGTCTGGCTGGATCCCCAGGTGAAACAAACAAGCCTTCAGCTTGGCCTGAAGCCCTCTGACCCTCATCCACCCTCTCCAACCTCTTGGAGAATTTGGGGCCACATTTGTCCCTGGAGACTCCCTGCTTTACTCACTTATGGCAAGAATCAGCTCTCTCCTCTGGGCAAAGCCGATGAGGCGCTCTGAGTCCCTGGAGACAACCACAGGGAAGCCGTTGTAGTCAGTCTCCTTGATGAGTGTCTCCACGTCCTCGACAGTCATGCTGTCCTGGGTGAGCACCGACAGGGGCGGTTCCCCCCGCCGCGGCCGCATGACATCAGTAGCCAGCGTGCGGTGGGTGAACTCGTCCTTCACGTCCAGGAATGGGTACCCATTCAAGTGGATGTGGGCCTCGTAGATGCCTTCCTTCCCGAAGGCATCGGCCACCCACTTGCTGGTCACGGCTGCTGCCATCAGGGGTACGATGTACTCGAGGCCTCCTGTCAATTCAAACATGATGACCACCAATGATACCGTCATCCTGGTAACGCCACCTGAAACACAAGAGAGGAAGGGAATTGCAGGACTCCACGCCACACCTGCAAGAGGACATGAACTGTGGAGACCAACAAGCCAGCTCCGTCCTGGCCCTTGTTCTACAGGGATGGTCCTACATGGTGCCCATGCTCAGACCTCGGTAAACACAGCCTCACATCAGCAGTCATAAGTCACATCTGTCTGGGTCTCTTCTCCTGTGAGTGACAGCAAGCTGTCTATTCACCCAGGACCACACCCTTTGCATTTTGATAAGTGGATCCTATATGGGCTCTGCAGGTTTCTGTCTCAGCACATGTGGCTCTTTTCCCAAACCCCTCAAGCTGGAAATGGTAGAGATTTTTAAGGGCTAGAAACAGCCATGTCCCAAGTGGCTCAGTGGTAGAGAAATCACCTGCCAATGCAGGGGATGTGGATTCGATCCCTCAGTCAGGAAAATGGCCTGGAGTAGGAAAGGGCAACCCACTCCAATATTCTTGCCTGGAAAATCCATAGATGGAGGAGCCTGGCAGGCTACAGTCCATGGGGTCCCAAAGAGTCAAGCACAACTGAGTGGTTAAATGATGACAAAGAACAGACAGGAGATGCACTCACCCTTGTGTCCCTTGGTATTCAAAGGAAGAATCCAAACTAACTCCTGATCTTGCAATGAGGAACAGCTGGAGCCGGGTCATTCTTCCTTCACTGGGGTAGGGGTGGGGGAGGGCTGTCCTATAGATTCTAGGATGTTGAGCAGCACCCTTGCTGCCTACCCACTATTTTAGATGGTACAGTGGCAAGATGGCAGAGATCCCATCAGCCTGGGTCCCTGGATGACTGAGCAGAGAAAAGCCCTGGGCTACACACACACACCCACACCCACACAATACCTAGGCAAGCTGCAGCCCCCACCATGGCATAGAGCCCTGGGGTGACACAGTCTGCACCGGGCCTGCACCAGTTCCTGAAGATGATCCAGTCATGGTGATGGTAAGCCAGCTGCTCCACACCGATTCCCACCATCCTGCCTGCCATGGCCCCCACAGCCATGCTGGGGATGAAGAGGCCAGATGGGATCTGCAGGGAGCACAGGAGAAAGATGCATGAGGGAAGGGGTCCCCATTCCTGACGCCACACCCCCCCAGCAAACTCAGCCTCCCTCAACAAGCTGGTATCTTCCTTCAGTCTTCAAAGGCAGGGCAATGCTTCAAAACATGGGTCAAATGGGAAACCGTGGACCAGTGATCTACTGTGACTTGGAGAGAATGCAATTTTACACTTTCATTTCCTCGCCTTCAAAAGCTGGCCTAGTTTGCCTGCTGTGGATTAAAGGATGATAAGCCCCACTGCAAATAACATTCAAAGTGCGCATCTGTCACTTGAGATACTCACCACTCTCTCTCCCCTCACCCGTCATTCAGATCAGCTTTTAAAATTAAATGTCACGCCACAGCATGACAATGGAAAAGCAAGGCCTTCAACTGTTCACAGGTCAAATAAAGAAGCTAAAAACATCAGTGGACCTGCCTTGCATCTTCCAAAAACCTTGTCATGGACTTACTGCCCTCTTGAATATACAGCGGCCAAACACCTGTCAGAGAGACTATATAAACCGAAAGGCCTCAGTAATAGCATGTTTTGTATTTTGCTGTGTGAGAATACAGGTCCATCTCTCTAGTCATCAGACACATAGTACAGAACAGACTTGACTCTGTTCACAGAGACTGCATGTGGCTGCCAACTGACCGGCAGCTGCATATATGAACTGCAACCCCTTCCTGGCTGATTGTCATGAATCTGAGGATGGAAGTGGGTCTTTAACCAAATTCAAGTTAAGTTTGGATCCTCCAGTGTAATTTCAAGAGTGTGTGACATTCCTGAGGAAATTATTCCTTGAACATCTCTTATCCCCACCCCCCTTCATCTAATCCCCTGTGACTTCAAAGCAGACTTCTCCCAGCAGGCACCAGAATGAAAATAAATCCCTCTGCATCACAGACAGTCACCTGTTTAATAACGTCCATCCTTCCTTGTTCTCAAGGCAAAAAGTCAGGTTTGTGTTTGACCACTGCACCCAAGTACACAGCTTCTCAAGACTTTTTTAAAAAGAAGCAATTCATAGAAATACCACAAAAACAACTGTGGTGGAACACAATTGGGTTCTGAAAGGTTCCCAGTGTTCTGCTCCTGGTCTGAGGTGCTGGTCACACAAGTGTATTTTGTGAATATTCACCAAGCTGCACACATCTCCGTGTGAATGATATACTCTGAGCCTTAGCTTCTTCACTTGTAAAATGGGGTTAAAAATCTCTACTCCACAGGTTTACTGTTTATCAAAAGTGTTTTTTGTTGGTCAAAAGAATGTCAAGTGTCCGGCACCTGAGGCCATTCAGCAAAGCTCAGCTCCCCCTTTCTCCTGGCATGATCGGATTCTGGGGTCCCATCTCCAGAAGGACAGGGTTGCCCCCCACCCCTGGCCCCTTCCCTCCCCTTCACTGACCTTCATGCCAAAGGTGAATATGGTAATGATGATCTTGAAGATCAGCGCCAGGGCCAGCTGCCAGATGGCCGTGTAAACCCCAACCCCAGCTGGCCGGTCGGGGATGTCATCCACGGGCCGCGTCATGTTGGGGTCGTTGATGTAGTCACACAGCTGGGAGGACTCAAGGGCCCCGCAATCATTGAAGAGCTCGGAAATGAGCTCGCTTGTGCTGCGGCGTGTGTAGGGGTTGGGGTAGGCAACAATAGCAGTGATGGCAGTCACCGCGATGACCTCCAACACTGGGTACTTCCCCAGCTTGGTAGTCTTGCGCCTCCGGCACCAGGCAATGTTGCAGCGGATGAAGAGGGTCCCCCACAAGCCCCCAAAGACTCCAAGCAGGATGAAGGGGAAGAGCTCAGCCATGTACCAGGGCGTGTGATACTCCACGTAGAAGAGGACGAGGCGGCTGTTCCCAAATGGATTGATGGATCGCAGCGTGAAGGCTGCCACCAGGGCCGCAAAAAAGGACCGCCACAGGGTCTTTAAGGGAAAGTAATAGCTGACCTGTGACCAACGAGTGAAAAATAAGAGACTGGTAGACAAAAGAGCTGCTCCAGAGCCCCAGACCCACTGATCAGCAGCCCCCTGCAGGCATTTGCCATGAAAGTCACTCTCAAATCAAAGATGGGAGGAACTTACTTCCTCAATCAGTGGTGTAAATAAGGCCCAAACACACAAAGATATTTTAAAGGACTCTGTCTAAAATTGGAACAGATACCATTTAAGGGGCATTTGAGCTATTTTATATAGACAAATGAGAACACTATATCATAATACTGTTTATGGCAGAAAGAGCCTCCTAAAAGAAAATCAACCTCTGATTTGATCCTCCAGACAACACATTCTGGGTTGAAACTCCTGGCTCAGCAGATGTATTTGGAGGGCGCATGAGTTAAGAATGGTTTTCACACTTTTAAATGGTTCAGGGAGAAAAAAAATCTATATATATGTAACTGAATCATGGTGCTATACAGCAGTCATTAACACAACATTGTAAATCAACTATACTTTTCGGGGAGAAAAGATGTTGAGATGGGAAATACTCAAAAGGAGGACAATACCTAGTGACAATGATAGAAAATTCAAACTTCAGCATTCATAAGGAAGGTCTTTTTGGAAGACAGCCAGGGAGCACACGTGCATGTGGTCTGCTGCACCTGCCAAGCTACAAGGGCCAAGCTCAGTGGTTGGGACCAGGCGCTGAGACACACAAAGCCTCAAGTATTTACTATCTGACTCTTGACCTACAACGTGGGCCGAGCAGTGGACTAGATCCATTCCGGTGGCAAAAAAAAAAAAATTATTTATTCATTATGTTGTTTATGGAAGAGACAGGAGACTGCAAATCTCCACCCCCACCCCGGCCCCCGTCAAAATCACACTGGCAATTTTTAAAACAAGACTTAAAAAAAAAAGGTATTTCACGGACAACACTGTGGCTCCTTCATGAGTTGCAGGAATCTCTCAATCCTCCTTTGGATCCAGTCCTCAAGAGGGTTGAAGAAGAAAGCCCCCTGCCTTGCTGAGCCCCCATGTGTTCCTCGGTGCTCAGAACCATGGGGCCCCTCCACTGCTCATGCTCACCTCTTCCAGACTGAAAAGCACACCCCCAATTGGAGCACCAAAGGCCACGGAGACCCCGGCAGCGGCCGCAGCTGACAGCACCTGTGAGGCAAAGAGCTCCCATCAGTTCCAGGTCTTTCGGGAAAGTCAGCAGATGCAAGTAAGCCCAGAGGGGGCGGGGCTTCACCCTGCGCATGCTCACCTCACGCCTTTTGCCCTCGTTCTTGCTGTACTTGGAGAAAAGGCTGCTGAAGAAGTTGCCACAGCAACAGGCCACGTGCACCAGCGGCCCTTCCTTGCCCAGGCTCAGGCCTGAGGACACCACCAGCACCAGCGTGACAGTCTTGATCAGCAGGGTCCACTTGCCCAAGTAGCCCCTGATGATGAAGCCACTCAAGATGGTCTTTATCTGAAACACAGGACGGAGAAGGTGGGGGAGTGAGCTGCGTCAGTGCCTCTGCTAGGAAAATAACACCTGCCTCCTCCGAGAAGCATTTTTCAAGTTGAGATTCACTAAATTGTATGGAACAGAGGCTGCTTTCGTTGGTAATTTAGCTATAATTTTATATTAGAATTTATATTAATGCCTACTTTTATACATTAATGGAACACCCAAGACAATTCACTGCATAGTAAATCTTAATAATTCCGAGAGTAATGAGATCATTCAAGGAATGAATAAGTAATTATCAGTCTAATTTTACGTATGGCATTTCATCCTATGCAGGTTACCCTCTGTTGTGTTGAAAAGATTCGTGTATCTATTGATTTTAACTGTTAATTTTTGACTACTAAAATATGGCCAAGATAAAGAGACATCTGGCTAGCTTTGTTGCAAAGGAAATACAACAAAATATCAATGGAACTTTAGATAGGGGTTGGCTAACTATGGCTGATGGGCCAAATCCAGACCACAGCCTATTTTCGTATGACCCACAAGCTAAGATCTTTAAAACCTAAGCTTTTAATCTTTTTAAATGTAATATGTAAACAAGGTAAAAGAAGAGGGCAGCAGAGGACATGATGGTTAGATGACATCACTGATTCAATGGACATGAATTTGAGTAAACTCTGGGAGACAGTGAAGGACAGGGAAGCCTGGCGTGCTGCAGTCCATGGGATCGCAGAGTTGAACACGACTTAACTGTTAGTGAGAATAGTTCCTCAATTTTGCCTCCTGACCTACAAAGCCTTGGCTTCCCAGGCGGCACTAGCGGTAAAGAATCTGCCTGCAATTTAGGAGATGCACCTTCGATCCCTGGGTGGGGAAGATCCCCTGGAGGAGGAAATGGCAACCCACTCCAGTACTCTTGCCTGAAAAATCCCATGGACAGAGGAGCCTGCTGGGCTACAGTCTATGGGGTCACAAAGAGTCAGACATGACTGAACATACATGCATGCACTGGATATAGAAACATCACCAATGGATAAATAACATTTTATCTTCAACCTCTCCCACAATCGGCTGAAATGAAGTGAATGTTTACTGCCTGGCTAGCAATTTACAAGCCTGTAATCAGATATTCATTAGACACAGAGTGACCCAGCCAATGAAATTCGTGGTCAGTATCCATTTTCCCATTGTATAATGCGTAATGGGACAATCTCAGCTCTTGTCACCATCAGGACGTTTATATAACATCAAAGTGCCTCCTAGTGGGCACTGCTCTGCCAAGAAATCAGTTTCTCGAATAGCTATCCCAGTCCTTCTCGAGCTTGGTGCTCAATGGCATCCTCTGGGGAATCAGAAACCAAGGAAGACTAGTTAATCCCTTCACCCGGAAATCTGATATAATTGATCTGAGGTGTATCATGGGCACAGGGGGTTTACAGACCCCACAGGTAATTCTAAAAGGCAGTCCAGGTAGAGAAGCACTGTTCCCATCCTGAGAAGAGCAATACAAGTATTCCTAATTTCTCACTATTTAAGGGCAGTCCTGAAATACTCTTTGGCTTTTCATCACCTGTAATGCTAATACTGGAAATTTTACATGGGTTTGAACAGACCATTTCCATCTCAGGAATTCCTGACAGAGATCTGTTTTTCTTAATTCAAAGAGAAAGACCAACAGTGACCAAGCATGTGGGCATCTGTTTGAAAGAACTCACCAAGCTCCTTCCTAGAAAACACGAGGGAGGTCTTCCAGCTCTCTAATCAGATGAACTAGCCTTTAACTAAAGGCACACAAACTAGCAGTGGTTAAACTGGTATTTCACTAGTGGTAGTGGGCCTATTTGAGCCTGTGCTCTGGGAAGCCCTGATCTCTTTATTTAAGGGATGTTTTATTATGCTTGCCACAATCCTGCCCGTTTGTATTGCCTAGAATAAAATTATCTATAATTTTTTGTCAGTTAGTTAATGTGGATTTGGACCCAAGGGTACACTTGAAGAGCATGATACCATTCAGAAAATTACAAGCATCTAAATTACCTGAGCCATTGCCAGTCATGACATGTGGTGAACTGAACAATGTGAGAGGTATTTCCTAATTCTCGAAAATGACTGAATAAAATTGTCATGATCAAATTAGGGATTAAAGAAGGCAAATTCGTTCCCGGTAGATGCTAAAATCTAATCACTCGCTTTAATTTGAATTAATAGAGACTGAATCAAGCAGGGCTTTAAGGCGATGTAATGCAGCACATTTGTGACTTGATGATGGTAACTTTAAAACCTCTGTGCTGTGTGCTGTGCTTAGTCGCTCAGTCGTGTCTGACTCTGGGACTCCATAGAATGTAGCCTGCCAGTCTCCTCTGTCCATGGGATTCTCCAGGCAAGAATACTGGAGTGGGTTACCATTTCCTCCTCCAGGAGATCTTCCCGACCCAGGCATCAGGACCTCCATCTCCTGCATTGCAAGGTGGATTCTTAGCCACTGGACCACTGCACCTCAGATCACCTCCTATGATGGGAAGTATATTTTCTAAAAATCTCATTTAGTGTCTTTGCTGAAATGAAGACCAGCCCGGTATCTCAAACTGAGTGGAGTTGGTTGTGTGGTTAGTTGGGTTTTGACTGGAAGGATGTTATTTGCACCCGTGAATGATTTCTTTGCATTTACTTTTTACTCTGCTCCTTTCCTCTAAGAACTGGGGTAAGTGTTAGGAATTTCCAGCTCTATTTTAATAACAGTGAAAATCTGCTACTACTGAGTCATAATAACTAAACTTCAATTATAAAATGTCCATTGGGTTCCTGACACTTGAAAAGATTATTGTGAACTCTTTTATAAATAGAAACATGAATCTGTTACATATTATATACAGCTGAAAGCATATTCATGCACCTACTCTCATGTCCCCACTCCCAAGTTTGCTTTCTCAGTGGACTCCTCCAATCATTTCCTTGCCTTTCCTGATAGCTTTAGCACATCTAGGTATGACTAAACAGTATGCTTGTTTCATTTGGGCTGTTTTAGAGACTCTACAGAAATGGAACCATACTTCACATATTCTTCTCTAACTTACTTTTTCCACTTGATATCACTTTTTTGAACTTTATTGACATCAATGTCTTCCTTGCACTTTGTCACACAGGAAGCAATGCTGAACTTGGTATTTGACTCATTTTGGGTTCAGCTGTCATAAATGAAGACGCCATCTGTGGATGAACACCAGGTCCACCAGACGCCCTCCCAGAGTTCCCTGTCTATGAGCTGGGCCATGCATCTCTGGTTCTTGGAAGAGGAAGATGGTATCCCTGCTTGCAACACCTTTTATTGCTGCCTTCAATTTCCCACCAATTCCCCACTACCCATCTCCTTATTTTGATAGGCAGCTTGAGTCCAAAAGCGCCTGTTGCTGGGCACTGGGATCAGAAACTAAGATGCCAACAATAATCTGCTCTCTTTGTCTCAATATCCAGTAAAAGGCAGTCAATTCTGCCGGGACACTTGTTTGGAAAACACAGATTTTTCCAATGTGATTCATGCGTCAGGGCAGAACTTGAGCATGATGCCAATTTCGTGTCTGTTTCTGCACGATTTCCTCTGAGAGAAACACAAGGCGGAAAACTGCAGCCGTCAAACTGAGCCAATACACAAGCACACGTCTCGGACAACTCCCAGCTTGCATGCACACTAGGGCAGTATTCATACATTCCTTAACCATTTAACATGTGTCAAACTGTGCTACTGGTTCTATGTGGTTCCCATCTTTTTTATGTGCAACCAATGAGGTTTCTGGGCACTGTGCCCCTAATTCCATCTTCCCGACAAGCTGTGTGGTTTTGGTGATGCAGTTTCCCATCGCCCCATGACTTGGCATGCATATGGTACATTAGGAACTTCCCAGGTGGCTCAGTGGAGACATGAGTTCAATATCTGGGTGGGAAAGATCCCCTGGAGAAGGAAAAGGCAAACCCACTCCAGTATTCTTGCCTGGAGAATTCCATGGACAGGCAAGCCTGGCGGGCTACAGTTCATGGGTCACAAAGAGTCAGACACAACTGAGCACGCACGCATAGTGCATTGCAGCAGCACTGGCTGTAAGAGGAAACATGATGGTATTGCAGCTTATTTTTTAGGTTCCTCCAGCAACATGTTAATATAAACTATCCAAAATTCAGCATGAAATCACCATCTTAAAACATCTTTTCCTGGAACAAGACAATGCTGAGCTTTCCTTTCAACAATCCTTTAATTACCCCAGCCCTTCCCATGAACCGCCCAGACCAGCAGTGCTGTTGGTGGTACTGTACAAACAGTGTGGGTCTGCTGCCATGACCGCTCACATCTTTACAAACTCAGCATCTCCACTGTCTATGGGAGCTGCTAAAGCACCAGCTTGAAGGAGAATGCAACAGCAGTGATCAGAGTGATCGTCTAAGAACTTTTAACATGATTTCTGGCTCAAAGCTGCACTGTCTGGGCTTTTTGGAAATTGGCTCAATTATGGTTTTTCGAACCTAGCAGATCCTCTGTGGTTTGAAGTTTGGTCCCGGGCATTCTTCCTGATCGATGAGGTCACTTCCCTCATGCTCTGGTTACCAGAAAGAGCTGAAAAATATTTATAAGAACTCTAAACTCACACGGGTGCATTCACAGCACATGTAGTGAACATCGAATTTACTTTTTAAACATTGATATTATCCTCTCACAAGCAGAGCAAAAATGTGGCAAGGGAGTTTAATCAATAAACTTTCTGAACACCAAACTTCCACTGTTGTCCTTTTTCACATTTTATCATCAATGTACTTGCATACGTGCATGCTCAGTTGCTCAGTCGTATCTGACTCTTTGTGACCCCACGGACTATAGCTTGCCAGGTTCCTCTGCCCTTGGGATTCTCTAGGCAAGAATACTGGAGTGCGTTGCCATGCGCTCCTCCAGGGGATCTTCCAGACCCAGGGATTGAACCTGAGTCTCCTGCATTGGCAGGCAGATCCTTCACCACTGCACCACCTAGGAAGCCCTAGATGCACTTAAGGGTTACTATAGGATCATGTCTGTATGTGTGGTTAATGAACTCTGATTCTACAGGCTTTAAGACTTCTGCCTTGTCTGCAAAGACAAGAACTGAAGCATCTGAGAATAAACAGAGCATAAATCCTGAAGCCCGACAGCTGGGTTCAACTCCCAGCTGACCAGCTTAGTGACCTTGGGCAAGTTACTTCACCTCTCTGTTCCCCAACCATCAGATGAAGAATAACAGTACCGACCTCATAGGCTCTCTGTGAGAATGAATGAGTGAACAGATGTCCAATGCTGGGAACCATGCTTAGCACCTAAGTGCCACGTAAGTGCCTGCTCTTGTAATAACTGGCACAAAAAGCCAACCCCCACTCACCTCAGGTATACCAGAGCCACAGGCATATGGTGCAAATACTCGTACCAGGGAGACGGCCAGAAATGCAAACAGCAATGCCCACAGGATGTACATTAGGTAATTCAGAATGTAAGCACTGGCACCCTAGACAAGACACAGAACAAGAAAAGACACGTGAGCCATTGCAGACCCAAGCAACAGGCACACCCCTCTAGAATGAGAGAGGACCCTCTGACCCGACTGGGCAGCTTCTCGCCTGGCCCTGTGTCAACAAAGAGGCAGGTTAGTTTTATCAGCTGTTGCTATTGCTACAGCGGTTCACACAGACACAGCACCAGCTGCTTTTCCGGGAGCTGTGTACACACATCTTCCACCAGGTGACACCTCAGCAGTCCTGGAAACTGTGAATGAGGCTTGGTTTAAATCACTCTGTGCACTTGAGTTAATAAAAGGCATGTAACAGAAAATTCTGCCTTTGGGCCCCCGGAAGGTTTGTTTGGTCTCGTCTGCGGTGGATCAGCCTCTTTGCTTTGGTGAAGGCCAAACCCACACTGTGATTAAATCCAAAGAGGAAGTGTGTGAATTGCATTTTGTAAACTTTTTATTTTGTATTGGGGTATAGCCTATTAACAACGTTGTGACAGTTTCAGGTGGGCAGAGAAGGGACTCAGTCATACATATACATGTATCCACTCTCCCCTAAACTCCTGTCCCGTCCAGGGGGAACTGCATTTTAGAATACTGCTACTCAGATGTGGCCTCTGGACTGGCAGCATCAGCTGGCGTGGAGTGGAAATGCAGTCTCAGGCCCTGCTCAACATTCCAAATAATCTGATGTGTAGGGAACACTTTCTGAACCAACAACACAGTCTGAGGTCTTTGAGGCTGAGGACCTGGTGTGCTAGGCAGAGACTACAATTCTCTAGGCCTCAGCTTCTTGCCACCATCTGGATCTCTCACATAATGAGCAGGAAAAGCCAGGGTGCCTATAAGCCAGGCCACTGACACAGCCACACGTGCGCCTGTAAAACACAAAAACATGCTCCAGGAGATAGCTCTAGCCTTAACAACCAGAGATATTCATACCTGATGTGGTGAGAAATCAGGAATACATTTCACCCAGAGAAAAATGGACTTTTCTGTGACTAAAAATAACATCTCACCCTGGCTAACAGTAATTCTTTGAATCCAAGTATAAACCTTGGAGATGGTAGAGAAGCTGGACGGCCATAATTCCCCCCAAAGTGGGCGAGAAGAAACCAAACATGGTAGCCAGCCAATTCAGCCTGCCCACCTCCATCCATCCAAGCGAGACTTTATTTTTGGAAGTGATGGAGAGCACTGAGGATGTGTGAGATTTCAAGAGATTTGACAGAATTCATTTTCAACTCCACTGAGAAAGGTTGAGCAAAATGGCAAAGTACATTCCAGAAGTCTTCAGCAGAGGTAAATCAATTGGACAAAGGAGAATGGGGGAGCGAGGAGGAGAATATGTATCTTTCAAGAACAGTTCTGTGTTGAACAGTCCTCACAGTACCCTAACTTGAATCCTGGCAACCTAGCTCCCTATCACCTGGGTTTCTGATCTGTTGATGACCCTTAGTCATTGTGGTAACCATGGAACTCAGTTATAAATTAACTCTTTTCCTGGACAAAAATTTGTGCGGATCTGAAAGTCAGAGTGCAATGAAGGCAAGCGCCTGGTCTGTGCTTCACTGCTATAGCCCCTAGGCTGGGATATTCCCGTTGCAGAAGGCCCACAAACATCCTCTCTGATGTGTTCCTAAGATGCACTGGAAGATGATAACTGTCTCCGCAGGGAGACAGCACTTCTCATCTGCTAGGAGGGCTAAGATCCAAACCAGGTAACAACAACTGGGGTTGGTGAGGATGTGGGAAAGCTGGAACCCACATACACTGCTGCTGGAACGTAAAAAGGTGCAGCCACTTTGAAAGACTGGCAGCTCCTCAAAAGGTTAAATATAGGGTTGCCATGTGACCCAGGAATTCCCCTCTAGGTATGGACCCCAAAGCAATGAAAACATATGTCCACACAAAAACCTGGAGATAAGCTTTCAAAGCAAAGTCATTCATAAAAGCACAAAAGTGGAAGCAACATGTGTTCCTCAGCTGTTGAGTAGAGAAATGACACGTGCTATATGCAGACAATGGCATGTTATTTGGCCATGAAAAGGAATGAAGTCCCAATTTATGGTATGACACAAATGGAACTTGGAAAACATTATGCTAAGTGAATGAAGCCAGACACAAATGTCCATGGATTGTATATTCCATTTATAAGAAATGTCCAGAATAGGCAAATCTGCAGAGATAGAAAGCAGATTAGTGGTTGCCCAGGGCTGGCAGATTTGGGGGGAAATGGGGAGTGACTGCTGACAGGTACAAGGTTTCTTTGGGGGTGATAAAAATGTTCTAAAATTACATCAGGGTGATGGTGGCACAAATGTGTGAATACTCTAAAAGAATATTAGAATCTTCACATTAATATTAATTCATTAATTAATATTAATATTAATTACACAGATTAACATATACACATAGAATATCCTCTGGAATATGAATTACATTCACTAAAGCCATTTTTCTAAAACAATATCTTTTCTCCTCAGTTAGAAGAAATAAAAATCAACCCTACTTCTTTAGCATGATCAAAAGACCACGCTCGGTAAGAAAAATAAAACCAAATACCAGGTTTTAAAAACTACATACATTGTACACGTGAAATAGTGGGGAAGGACTTTCCAATTGAAGTTTGAACCCTAGAGCTAGAAAAAAAGCTGAGTGGGAAGTGGCACTCATATTGGCCACAGACGAAGGTCAGAGCAGAAGGTGAGTGCATGGACATTCCCCAACAGCAGCCAGGGGGCTCCCAGCCAGGACACACCCAAGCACTCACCTCCGACTGATTCACCAGCAGCTCCGACCACTTCTGCCACAAGGGACACTTGTCCCTGTCCTCAAACGTGGTCTCATTGGAAGTCCAGCAGCACTGCTCATGGCTATACCAGAAGGCGGACAGGCAGATGCCCTCTTTCAGGTCGGTCATCCAGTCGACAGCAAGATCGATGACCCCGGCCAGAGTGCCTGGAAGAAGCAGCAAGAGCCACTGAGATGGAAGCCAGCTGGGCCCAGGCAGCATGGAGGACAGGCAGAGATGCCTGCGCCCCGGGCTGCCACATGCCCTAGAAGCCTCTTTCATCAGTCTTGAGGTCACCTGAGCATGTGGCAGGGCCCATGGTGTGGCAAAGGTGGCACTCAGTCCACTGAGATACAAAAGCCAATGATATACAGTCCTCAAGGGGGCTTCGATCACACAAGGAGGGAGAGACCTACAGGGCAGAGTTCACTGCAACCTCCTGGGGCTTTCAGAACCCAGCCCTTCTAAGTTTTAGAACTAGGGTACCAACACCCATTAAAGATGGAACCCCCTCAGCGACTTCCAGGGCAGGATGCTGGAATCACAAACTTATCTCTCCAGAAAAGACAATTCAGACAAAATGGAGAGAAATCAACTATGACAGCCTCATCATTTCAATCAAGTTTTATATCCAAATGGAACCCAACTTGAAAAATGTCACTTATTAGAATCTTCTGAATTTTTACATTTTGGTTGAAGGACTGAGGAGCAATTTAAGTAAATAACTACTCTAAAGGCCAATAGAAGTGGGATAAAATAGAGTGTGCAGTGGGTCACAGAAGGCCATCTTACTAGAGTAATCCATTCCAGTCCTTTGTGAAGGCAGAGAATACTCTCAAGCTACCAAAGTTTTCAAACTTTTACTAGTCTTTACTACAATATTATTTCCCTGCCAGCATCAACACCAAAGGCCACCAACAAAAGGCCACCTGGCCCTGCCACTCTCCTGTTTCATCAGCAGTCACCCATTGTTCTTTCCAGAACTGCCCAAATCCTCAGCAGCACACAGGCTCTTTCCTCAGTCTCCAAGCTTCTCTCCAGGCTCCTCTCTCTCTACCTCTAACCCCACACGCTGCCCATGCCATGTTCCTGAGCACAGCAGGCCCTCCTCTCGGCACCACCTCAGACAGCGCTGTCCTCCCCTAACCGGGCAAGCTCCTATTTATCTTCCAGATGCTGGCATTTCCATCACCTCCTTCAGGAAGTCCTCCCTGATTTCCTATGTCTAGGCTAAGTATATTTCCCAGGCATCCCGCCATCCCCATACTTGTCACATCCTGATAAGATTACATGTATGTATGTGTGTGTATACATACATACACACACACACTCTGACTAGTCTATAAGTGGGGCAGGGAGAGAGTCTCTTGTCTGGTTCATGTGCCACCACGGGAATCAGGCCAGGCATCCAGACCCTGTGTTCCCTTTAAGTGGGCAAGGGCCCCCAGCCTTGTCCACTGTTGCATGCATGTCAGGTGTACAGCTGGAAATATATATCAGGTTGAATGAATGAGAGCAACTAATGAATGAAAATCAGAAAACTCAGGTCCATCCATTCATTCAAGGGCTACTTACTGAGCACCTACTTACTATGGAAGCAAGCTCTACACCCTGGGGTACAGCACTGAACAAAGCAAACTCAGGTCCCTGCCTTCACGGAATCCCACCTCATGCAGGGAGAAAGACACTAGACTAAGTACGTACGTACGTACGTATGTAAGGGGGCTTCCCTTGTAGCTCAGCTGGTAAAGAATCTGCCTGCAATGCAGGAGACCCAGGTTCGATTCCTGGGTTGGGAAGATTCCCTGGAGAAGGAAATGACAACCCAATCCAGTATTCTTGCCTGAAGAATCCCATGGATAGAGAAGCCTGGAGGGCTACAGTCCATGGAGTTGCAAGAGTCGGACATGACTTAGCAACTAAACCACCACCAAGTAAGGAGCTCTGACAACAGGTGTAAGTGATGGAGAGAAGAATACAGTGTGCTCCAGTGGCGGCCATCTCCCACAATGGTACCGGAGAACAGGTGGGCAGATCCTCAAAAAGGTAAACCAAGGGTCACCATCTGACCAAGGAATTCTAGTCCTCGGTGTCTGCCCATGAGGAATGAAAACATATATCCTCATAAAGATGTGGACACAGATGTTCACAGCAGCATATTCACAAAAGCCAAAAAGTGGAAACAACCTGTATGCCCATCAGCTGCTGAAGGGAAGAACCAAATGTTGTCCACCTAGGATGGCAATAAAAAGGAATGAAGTACAGACACATGGGACAGTGTGGATGAGCCTTGGCAACATTATGCTTAAATGAAGCAAGTCAGAAAGGATCACATATTATATGATTCCATTTTATGAAATGTGCAGAATAGGCAAATCTACAGAAATAGAAAGTAGATCAGCGGTTGTCTAAGACTAAAAAGAGGCTGGGGGCACTGTGGCTGATAACTAAAGGGAGGTTCTTTGGGAGCTGGTGAAAATGTTCTAAAATCTATCTTGGTGTTGGCTGCAAAAAAAGTGAACTGTATGGTATGTGAGTTATAGCTCAATAAAGCTGTTACATACATACACGCATACATACATAATGGTGGACGAGGGGGATGAAGATCCGACAGAGAAAGGTACTCTTAGAAAAGGTGACAAGAAAGATGACCTTTGAACAAAAACGTTGTGTGGAACAACAGCGACCCCCAGTGGTGGCTCTGAGTTAACACCCTTCATAGGCGCTGCATTGGGTCTCTCCATCTTAGGAGTCAGAATACAATACCCAGGCTGCCACTAAGGAGGTGACAGGCCAGGCAGTGGGACTCCTGGGTCTCATCACCATTAGACAGCTGGGGAATGGGAAGGCGAATGGGGCAGTTTTTTCTGGATTTCCCTTCCCAGTGCATCCAGATCAAAAGAACACTTTAGCCGCCTTAATAGAGGAGGGAGGCACCACAGGTAGAAGGGGCTTTACTCAATGCTAGGGCATCATTTCTGGAGTACTATTTAATTGCAATTTGGGCAGCAGTATTTTTAAATCTCCAGGTGATCCCACCTAAAAGAAGTGAGGGAAATTGGATTACCAGAGAAGCCAGGTTGTTCGCATCTGATGTGTTAAAGACAGCCCAACTAGGCTTTTGGATCAGTTGATAAATCTAGGCCAGAATATCTCCTCGGATTCCTTCATTTTCCACGTCCATCTCTCCTTTCCAGGAGCCAAAAATAACCCTAGGTAACGTTTTATAAATCTATTCTAAACAAAGACATCAAAATTCACAGCAAACTACTTCTCCGCCTTCCTTTAAAGGTCTTCACATTAGCAGTCAAACAAAGGGGTGGCAAATGTCGTATATCTATGAACTGCTACCAATATCCACGGGGAGCACCATGGGGAGCGGAAGGGCAGGATGGGGCAAATGGCAGCTGCTGTGGCTGGAGGGAGAAGACTGCCACTTCAGCACTTTTCTGGGCGCTTTATGATCCGCCAGGCACACAGAGCCCTTCTCTGGCAACCGAGCCCCTCCCACCATTGTCAATGTAACAAATGACAAGTGGCCAGAAATCAGAGTCCTCCAATCACAAAATTTCACTGTGCCCCATGGGAGTGCTGTCAGACAGCATGTACTACACTGGACCCATATCACAGTCATTCTCTGATCAGTCCTATAACCATAACTATGATGTTACTACAGGCAGGGGATTTTCTTAAGGAAATCTCTTTAACTTGATCAGTTTTTTCCTCTTTGACATTAACCTTCACAGCCTCCTAAGAGGAAGGAAATTTCAGGAAACGATTTCCATGGAGGGCTGGAGTGTTTGCTATTAAAAGGGGAGGCGTCCCCTCCAGATATATGTTCATTTGCTCTGAAAACACTGATGGGTCACAATGATGTGGTGTTGGGATTATAAAAATGAAGGACACAGAGTCCCTGAGGGTCAGAACAACCCAAGGACTGGAGGCACCTCTCCCAGGCCTCTCTCAGACCCTGCAGAGTCTCGTGTTACTGGGAGCGTCTCTCGATGTTCATCCCAGGGCCTGCCAGTGTTAGTCAAGTTCATTCTCACAAGATGTTTTAGAGAGCAAAACGTTCCCATCCTTTCTAGCCTGCTCCACAGCCAAGTCCTACAGAATGTGAAGTGTGTGCTTTTGGTTTCTCAGTCATGTTCCACTTTTATGACCCCATGGACTATAGCCCGCCAGGCTCCTCTGTCCATGGGATTCTCCAGGCAAGAATACTGGAGTGGGTTGCCATTCCCTTCTCCAGGGGGTCTTCCCAATCCAGGGATCGAACCCATATGTCTTGCACTGGCCAGTGGATTCTTTACCACTGAGCTACCAGGGAAGCCCAGCTCTCTTGGTACCAGTCTCCAATGACTGTACCTGGTCCACCCATGCCTTGGGGTCTCCTTGCTTCACTGATGATAGATTAGTAAGTCTTCTATTTTGCTCTTAGATATCTCAAGCCACAAGCTCCTGGCATGAAGTACAAGAGAAACAGCACATACCTGCCAGCAGGCCGATGAGCAGCATGACTGCCCATCCCGACCAGGCATCCAGCAAGCTCTTGATGAACTCCCATATGGACTCCTTGCTTTTGCTGGTTATCTAGAAATAAAAAGACATCAGAGCTGATGTGGATACATGCTCCAATTCAAACGTCCTTTTCTGCAACTGTTTCCTCAGGAAACAGGGTGACTGAGAAAACAAATGTCATTAAGCAACTAGATGGCCACTTAGGTGATTCTTTCAGTTACCGAGCGTGATGGTCAAATGGGCTTTCTCGTTCACAGAGCTATGAAGATGACAATCTCCAAAAAATCAGAATCCCCAAAAAAATCACTTAAGTAAAAAAACCTTACTAAGCATGACTGGATCCCTGATTATTCCAAAGTCATTCTGAAGAGAGACATCACTTTGGTGTCAGCATTTTCTATAAGAATCACTATTTCAGCTTATATAGTAACGCCTGTTCACAAAAGACCCTCTTCAACAAAGATTTCATTTCCTTCTTTGGTTTTCAGGCTACATGTTAACAGCAAGAACATCTTGGTCAAATACATTTTATTTAACTGGTACATTCCAAGCATAAGAACACGTGTGTGTGTGTGTGTGTTTACAGCTATGGACTTTTGGACATCTTTTTTCTAAAGTGTAACTTATTTTTTATTGGAGAATAGTTGATTTACAATGGTGTGTTAATTTCAGGTGTACAGCAAAGTGAGTCAGTTTTATATATATCTTCTTTTTCAGATTCTTTTCCATTATAGGTTATTACAAGATATTAAATATAGTTCCCTGCACTATACAGTATGACCTTGTTGTTATCTATTTTATATGTAGTAGTGTGTATCTGTCAATCCCAAACTTCTAGTTTATCTCCTCCCTACTTTCCCCTATGGTAACCGTAAGTTTGTTTTCTGTCTTGGAATGTTTTTGTTTTGTAAATAAGTTCATTTGTATTAAATAAGTTCATTTGTATATTTTAGACTCCACATATAAGCGATATCATATTTGTCTTTCTCTGTCTGACTTACCTTACTTACTATGATAATCTCGAGTTGAATCCATGTTGCTGCAAAAGGCATTATTTCATTCATTTTTTATGGCTGGAGAGTACTCCACTGTATGTATTACCACATCTTCTTTATCCATTCCTCTGCTGATGGGACACTTAGGTTGCTTCCATGTCTTGCATGTAAACAGTTAAGAGTTTTCTCTAATATGCCCAGGAGTGGGATTGTTGAATCACATGACAACTCTATTTTTACTTTTTAAGTAACCTCCATACTGTTCTCCATAGTGCTGTACCAACTGACCTTCCCATCAATGGTGTAGGAAGGTTCCTTTTTCTCCACATTTATTATTTGTAGACTCTCTCTACAGCAATTATTATTTGTGGACTTTTTGATGATGGCCATTCTGACCTGTATGATATGACAACTTACTGTGGTTTTGACCAACAGCAAGAATGCTGAATGAGGCAGCATGGACCACGTTTCCCAGGCAGATGGTTATGTCTACACACAGCGTCGTTCAGTCAGTTCAGTCGCTCAGTCGTGTCCGACTCTTGCGACCCGATGAAATACAGGCACGTCCCAGGTCTCCATGTTCCATCAACCAAACTCCAGAGTTTACTCAAACTCATGTCCATGCGAGTCGTGATTGCCATCCACCCCTCTCATCCTCTTCCATCCCCCTTCCTCCTCCTGCCCCAATCCCTCCCAGCATCAGGGCTCTTTCCAATGAGTCAACTCTTCGCATGAGGTGGCCAAAGTACTGGAGTTTCAGTTTCAGCATCAGTCCTTCCAATGAACACCCAGGACTGATCTCCTTTAGGATGGACTGGTTGGATCTCCTTGCAGTCCAAGGGACTCTCAAGAGTCTTCTCCAACACCAAGTTCAAAAGCATCAATTTTTTGGCACTTAGCTTTCTTCACTGTCCAGCTCTCACATCCACACATGACCACTTGAAAAACCATACCCTTTGACTAGAAGACCTTTGTTGGCAAAGGTACTGTCTCTCTGGCTTCAATATGCTATCTAGGTTGGTCATAACTTTTCCTTCCAAGGAAGTAATGTGTCTATTCAATGTCTGGCTCAATATGTCAATCACCATCTGCAGTGATTTGGAAGCCC